>NC_066881.1:1400056-1630056 GCF_022985175.1 Labeo rohita | reverse complement strand
TAAGACAACATTTTCAAAGAAACTTTAAGTGTTGAGTTGGTGACAAAAAAAAATACATTAAATACAAGTAAATGCGTAAATAAAAATACAAACCCATAAATAATTTAAATTTGCAAATAAACATTAGTCGTTGCGATATACAGTTCTTAATGCACAAAGATATGACAGGTCGAAAGCAGGAAGTGGATGCTTGCTTAGAAATAATAATGAAATTTTGCCCAAAATAATGAATGAAAACATAATGTATTATGTTTGGTATAGATTAATATAACGTGTAGATAATTAACGAATTCATAATATATTGTTTATTTTTGTATGTAAGTTAATATCACGAATGATATTCTATATATATATATTAACGAATTTATAATATATTGTTTAATATTTTATATGTAACAGATATTTAATGTCACGAATGAATCGTAGCTTGAACTATGCTCGTAACCGCATTTCCTGTTTACGGAGTTGACTACGTCATTACATGTCATTAGCCAATGAAAGCATTTGTGGGCGGGACAATGCGTGTAGCCCCGCCCCCATGTGCAACCCCGCCCCGTTCTGCAGGCTGCAGCCGGGTATACTTGAGTTTTGGTGCTGAAGTCCACTAGAGGGCGGTGATGAGACTCAGCGCGCCTGCGCAAAGGAAAGAGGAAGAGCGCGCACGAAGCCCGCGGTTCTTACGTGTAGCTTTGCAGCCGTGTTTCGTAAGTGAGTTGGAGTGATTGTGAATTCTCATGGATTTCGGGAAGGAGAGAGTGGTCGCGCTGGTCGACATGGATTGCTTCTATGTGCAAGTGGAGCAAAGACTCAATCCCGAGCTCAAAAACAAACCCTGCGTGGTAGCACAGTACAAGACATGGAAAGGCGGAGGGTGAGACAAGTAACATGACATTGTTTTCATCCATCACAGTGATGTAATAAACAGACATTTACTCTAGAGAGCTAAATCGACTGTACGAAGGATGTCAAGAAATCTATAAACCGTTATGTTCTGTTGATGTTGACTTGAAATGCCATTTTTTTAACATTACCCCAAAATAGACTTACAAAAATGCCACAAAACCAGAATTAATGACTTTTTCATGTTTAATTGCTTTCATTTAGTAATGTGTGCTTAATTGTCATGAAGATTCTCATAATCATTAAAACTGGGTTCCATTTCTTTATTAAAAAATAAGCTGGATATGTCTTCTGAAATGTCCCTGTTAAAGCCCAGTGATGTGTTTTGTTAGCATTATAGCAGTGAGTTATGAGGCCAGAGCTCATGGTGTGACCAGGAACATGTGGGCAGATGATGCCAAGAAGCTCTGTCCTGATCTACAGGTCGCACGCGTCAGAGAGTCTCATGGGAAGGCTGATCTCACCCAGTAAGTGCACGTTTCCTCTTTTCTCTTGCTGTCCAGTCCCAATGTAGGGCGTCTAAAATGGGGAAACAAGAATTTTTGAAATGCATGCGTCAAGTGTAATCTTTCTATTCATGTTGGTTCATATATATTTTAAAAAAAAATTGTTACCACTTACAACAGATGTTTTTGCTTTGATGACTAATGCAACATGTCTTTAATAGGCAAGGTGTTTTCAGATCACTGTCTTTTATTAAAGGTATAATTCACTTAAAAATGAACATTTACCTCACCCTCAGGTCATCCGAGATGTAGATGAGCTTGTTTCTTCATCAGATTTGGACAAATGTGTCATTCCATCATTTGCTCACCAATGGATCCTCTGCAGTGAATGGGTGCCGTCAGAATGAGAGTCCAAACAGCTGATAAAAACATCACAATAATCACCACTCCAGTCCATCAGTTAGCATCTTGTGAAGACAAGAGCTGTGTGTCTGTAGGAAACAAATCCATCATTAAGACAGTTTAACTTTAAACAAGTCCTCTGTCCATAATAACACTTCCTCCAATGAAAAAGCAGTCTGGTCTGAATCAGGAGAGAAATCTGCACAGATCAAGTACCGTTTACAAACCCAAAACAGCTCTAAACAAATATGTGGCTAGATTTTGATCTGAGAGACAACAGCAGATGGACTTTTTCACTGGAGGAAGCATTATTTTGAATTATGGAGTTTAATTTTACAGATTAAGCAGATTAAAGTTAATGATGGATTTGTTTCAGCTTTAGTCCTTTCAAGATGTTAATTTCTGGATTAGAGTGTGGATTGCTTACTTTTTGGATTATTGTGATGTTTTTGTCATTGCACACTGAGTCTGGAATTTTCGTCAGATGTTTTCGCACGTTAAAAAAAAAATACAACCTCATGTTGTGTCATTCACATTTACAAACTGCCTCCGAAATTTCGTCCATCATAAAAAAAACGGATCAGGTTTGATTTTCTGTGTTTTTGTATCCGTAGCAAGCATTTTGACAGGAAAGGATGATGAATATAAAAAAAAAAAAAAAAGAAAGAGATTTCGGTGTGCAGTGACCTTTATTCTGACGGCACCCTTTCACTGCAGAGGATCCATTGGTGAGCAAGTGAATGACACATTCCTCTAAATCTGATGAAGAAACTAACTCATCTACATCTTTTATAACCTGAGGGTGAGCAAATGTTCATTTTTTGGGTGAACTCCATTAATTGCATTTGTATTTTGGTTAAACATGTTTTCATCAGTTACAGGGAGGCCAGCGTGGAGGTGATCGAGGTGATGTCACGCTTCGCTGTCATAGAGCGAGCCAGTATCGATGAGGCGTACATGGACCTCACCGCCAGCGTGCAGGACAGACTGAAGCACATGAGCGTCCAGGACATTACGCCGCACCAGCTGAGAAGCACCTACATTCAAGGTCTTCCACAAACCAGTGATCAGAGTGAGAATGCGCTGCTAGATAAAGGTGTGTTTGACAGCTTGTTATTTCCATTGGAGCATACACAAAAGGAAGCCAGCACTGAGTGATGTGTTGACATCTGTGCAGAGGAGCGTCGGCTCAGAGGCCTGCAGCAGTGGCTGGAGTGTCTGTCCTCCAGCGATCGGTCCTCGTGTGCAGAGCTGCATCTGACGGTCGGCGCTCTGATAGTGGAGGAGATGAGGGCCGCCGTGGAGGAGCACACTGGTTTCCGCTGTTCTGCCGGCGTCTCGCACAACAAGGTCTGCTGGATGGAAACAGCAATCAGCATTTCCCACTTCTTAGTCAGATGATATAATAGCAGTAACTAGGGCTGCGTTTTGACACAGACTTCACAATTCAATTCTGATTCACAAGCCTTTGATTCGGTTTGAAACATATATTAGTTCTGTCAAAATTAGCACAGATTAATTTCTCCAGTTTAACGGTGTTAAAAATATTTAGCCTGTATTATTTCATATTAAAGCGTGAATGAAATTACCAGCATGCGAGTCGGATCTGCGTCACATTCAGCAGCGACAGCTCTTAAAGTAGTAGCAGCCAAATAGCCTAATAACCCAGCTGCTGTTTATTAATCAAAGAAAAAAAAAAAGGAAATCAACTTTTGTAGCTTTAAGGATTCAGCTATATTTAATTTAGAATTTAGTGTTTGCTACTGTTATTCACTTTCCTACTGTATGCTTCCTACTTGCTGAAGGGCACAGGTAAATATAACATTTATTAAAATGGGATTATGTAAAGATTGTTTTAAGTTCTTTTTAAGTCTGATAAATTTAAAAATGAATAGGTCTCAATTATACTGTAATTTTAAATGACTATAGTCATTGCTTAATTAATAGAGAAAAAAAGAACAGTTTCCTAGAGACATCAGTGATACTCGCCAAAAAAGTGAGTATTTTCAGTTTTCAGTCAAAAAAGCCATTGAACAAATATTAAAAATATACTGTCCTTATGTTGTTTTTACATTAATTTGAAGATTGAATGTGAAATTGTTGCGATATAAAAGTATAGATATAAACTTTATTGTTAGGTGGGATTAATCATGATTAATTTAAAAAAAAAAAAGTATGATTAATTCATTTTTTTTAATTGATTGACAGCACCAATACTGTAATATTAAAAGGTAAAATTAAGTCCAAATTAGTCCAAATGTTCAAATCCATTTGCTACTTGTATAGACAAAATCTGCATAATTACAAACTGTAATTACAGGTTGTTCCATAATTTAGTTACATGGGAAGTACATTTTGTTTCATGTAAGTACAACGGCTACTACTAAGTACTTAATTAGGTAATCTCTCTGTATTATGACACCTTAAAAGAAAGTACTACCTACTCTACTTCTTGTTGAAATATAAACATTTAAATGTGATTGTCATAACTTGCTTAAATCAGAGATTTATTTAAAGATGCATTAAACAGGTTAAGTAAAACAATTCTGAATATGTAATATAGTACATATCAAAATGCTCCTCTTTAGAGTGATTTTATTTTAGAATGTCTAAACATTTTTTAGAATGTTCTTTTCTTTGTAGAATGTCTTTTCTGTGTTAAATGTGACATTACGTGACACATTGTTTACAATCACTAAAACAGTGTTTAGTGGTAGTACCAAATACACATGACCTCAGGTAAACGCTAATGTGTCCAGATGCGTCCCAGAATGCAACAGTGAAGAATTTCACCAAAACATAGTCTACGTCCTTGCTTTATGAACTCTCACTGGTATTTTCAATCAAAATTGTGTATATATATATATTTTTTTTTCATAGGTGTTAGCCAAACTAGCATGTGGTTTAAACAAGCCCAATCGCCAAACAGTGTTGCCATTGGGATTTGTTCCAGAACTCTTCAGCACCCTTCCTATTGGTAAAATGTAAGTAGGTCCCCTATACTGTGATATTATACTTGATTTGCACAGTAGCCCATAACAGTGAGAATGGGCCGTAAATGCATGTGCGCTTGCTCTACAGTCGTAATCTGGGAGGGAAGCTGGGGTCGTCCATCACGGAGACTCTGGGAGTGGAAAACATGGGGGATCTCACTCAGTTCAGCAAGGTCCAACTGGAGCAGCACTTCGGAGAGAAGACTGGGTGAGAACCAGCATTTAGAAAAACCGGATTCATGGAAATCAATACCATATTGAAAAGTCGTGGAAAGTAAATATATCTTTTGTTAGCTCATTTCATCTCTGCTCCTGGCAGGCCGTGGCTGTACGACTTATGCCGAGGGATCGAGTTTGAGCCCGTGAAGCCTCGACAGCTCCCCAAATCCATCGGCTGCAGCAAGAACTTTCCAGGAAAAACCTCTTTGGCTACAAAACAGCAGGTACTTGGCAATTTTGAGATTGGTGTCAACACAGATGTGTCTCTTAATGCTCATGCTCTGGTGTAACTCACTCTCTTGTGCAGGTGCAGCACTGGCTTCATCAGTTGGCCCTCGAGTTACAGGAAAGACTGAACAAAGACAGAGATATGGTGAGTCCACTATTGCTGGTTTACGAAAATAGTTCTGATGGGATAGGCCACATTCAGAAATGTAAAATTTCTATGTTGCTTGACGGCTCCAAACAGCTGGAAGATTTGCCTGTTCTGATTTTTACAGGAGCCATCATTCAGACCAAACGTCCCTTTTGCCATGTAGATTCAAAATGTTCAGAGCAGTAAGTAAAATACTAGTTTAAATGACTAATAATACTAATATTACAGCCTGCCCCATACCGTGATTGGAAGTGTTAAAATAAAATAAAAATATTTTAGCAGGAATTGCATGGACCTCATGGACAATAAATGAGACAGACACGAGGCAGTTCACTCAAAGTCAAGTCTATTGTGCTCGTGCATCTTCAGTTATAAACAGACACTTCTTAGACATGTATAAAAACAGGAAGGCAAAAGATGCAAACGAAATGACACGCTGATTACTGTGGCAATGCACTGTAAGTAACATAAGAAACAAGTGGTTCAGACTGGATATAACTAGTTCTATGTCTGCAAAGCTATGCAACTATGAAAGGGTCAAAGAAGGTCACATAAAAGAGCAGTGCAAATGTTTTTTTTGTTCCTAACAGGAAGGCTGTGAACTGCTGCTTTTGGACAGGTTGTTTCAATTAACTGGTTCAAATGACTGATTCACCACAATCATACAGTGATGTGAAAGCACCCAGTACTGACATGTTTAAAGCATGTAAAATGAATAAACTAGTCTTCATCAGCTCACCTTTTTACATGAACAAGAGAAACCAGAAGTGCTCGGTTCACGCGTGTGCATCTCAGTGGCTCATCTGTCTGACAGTTCGGTGACTGTCTGAGGAACTATGGGATCAGGTTTGCTGGTTTTTTTGGCACATTTCGAGTCAGAGTGACTGTCATGTGTCTGAAAGTGAGTTTTGATTGAGTAACTTGTAGATCTGTGCTGCTCGAGCCATGAACTGTTTCAGATACTACAGTCTGATTTGGTGAACTGCTTCATCCAGTCATCACTGATATCACATGATGTGATGTTTCTTCTCATCATACGTGTCGATTTGTCTTCAGAACGGGCGGGTGGCCAAACAGCTGACGGTGGGCGTCCGGCAAGCTGGAGGTCAGAGTTTTTCCCGCTGCTGTGCTCTTGTTCGATATGACGCTGTGAAGATCACATCAGACAGCCTGGCCATCATCAAGAGCCTCAACACTGCAGGAAACCACCAGGAGGCGTGGTGAGTACCAGTGACAAACAGCTGCTATAGCCAATGTCTGATCTAGATCAAAATAATCAGGCCATTTTAATACCATTAAAATCTGAACTTTTTGTAATTAAATGACATTACAAATGGACAATTTAAATTCTATTGAGATGCTTGTTGAGGAGTGGATTCACAAGCCTTGTTTGTTATCTGAACTACTTTAACCAAAGACATTTACTTGAAGTCACTCTGAGATTGTAATATTTAATTTTACATTACAGATTGTCTGATATTGGTTAGTGGTCATCTAACATATAAACAAATTCTTAGGGGTTCAAGCACGTAGTGCTGAATATTGTAATTGTTAGAATGGTCACGGATGACCGATTTCCACATAAAACTGATCATGCAGATGGAAGTATTCACACCGCCTACAACGTGTCCGACGCTTGCCCCAATCGGCCTGACGGGGGCGCTACAGCAGTTGAAAGTACAAAATCGCTCATAACTCCTAAATTGTCGCTCGCAGGCTCAAGTGTCTTATGTCGTGGAATCCTTGGCTCATGCCAGACAAATCACATGTATCAGATTCGATCGTGAGCCTGGCATCTTTTTTTTGGTGTTTCACTTCTTTTGCAAAACTTAGTTTTGCGAGCTAGTCCAAACAAGTGCAGAAAGATTCTCTGGAGAGTGAATATCAATAATTATCAAAAAAAAAAAAGTTGAACTTTTGACTTTTCGACTCCCAAAACGTTCAAAGGGCAGAGCCACTTTTAGTAAAATGCTTGAAACTCCTGAACAGAATGAGAGACCTTCGCCAAATTCGGCACACTTGTGTAAGAACTCAGTCTGAGATCACAGGAAAAAAAGTCTTTGAAATTGGCCATAAGAAAAAACATAAAAATGGCTATAACTACGCAACAATTTGTCCTATCAACATGAAAATCGCTGTACAAGGTCTTGGTCCAAAGTGCCACAAGTGTCTTTGGGGACATTTGTGTATCTCAAAAAAACATGGCCACCATTGGCTGATGAATTTTGAGCACCTATTAGACAAGGCTAACGGAGGCCGATTGGAACGAAACTCGGCGAGCCTGTTCAACTCACAGCCCCAAAGGTCTGAGAAAAATTTGAAAGAAATCAGCCACTGGGGGGGCGGTATTGCATTTTTTTGAGGGTGTGAACGACTGTACATTGCGTAGTTTTCCGCACATACACGTAATATTCGTGTGGTATGATAGACCTCCTCATTTCGAACAACTTTGCCTCCAGAAGCACTGCTGTCAAACTGTTTTTTAAATGATTAAGAACATCTCTGTAAAGATCTGCAAAGAAAAGACAACTGCAGTGCAATTCTGTGGACTTTCTAGGTCAAAAATTATCAAAAAATAGGGATGTGTCGGATCTCACAAGATCTCATGATGTTATCGTCGCAAAACATTTAGCAGTGTTTACAATAGAACTGCACGATTAATCCTTAAAATATCGAGATCTCCATTCAAACACCCACGAGATCTTATTCCTGAATGACAGTGATTTAGCTTATGTCTATTAGGACTGTTTGACATCGCGAGTGTCAGTGGAGCCTGAGAAGCACGTTTTGACGCTGCCCATGTTCATGAATCAGAGGGTCGGACACAGAATGTGAACACAGAAAGAGCAACACAAACAGTCTTTTTAACCACATTATAATCATTATTTCTGTGTTACAGACATTTAAATAATAGAAGTACTGGGATAAACGTTTATCATTCATTCAGGAGATTTCAATAGTCAAACAAGTCTTAATGAAGTGAGACATCCTTCACTGAATGTTAAATGAATGTTTTTAAAAGACTTAAGCAATAAACAGTTTGCCAGAACCACTAGTAAATTATTTTGTTTAGTTTTCTAATCTTTTTTTTTTTTTCTCTAGAACTGTGAGAGAATCACAGTTTCCAATTTATTAAAAACAACTGGGATTCTCAGTTTATCCAGAATCGTGAAGCTCTTGTTTAAATGTTGTTTATTACTGCTTATAATTCATTAAAATAGAAGTTTAATTTCATAAAGTTGAAAATGCACTTACATTTCTTTGAATTTTGTCTTTCAGTTGAATAAAAGACTATTTTCCCTATATATTTAGTCACTGAGGATTTCTTAAGAAAAGTTTAAAAATCTTGTCTCGTGTCTTATCTCGTGGGATAGTGTCTCGTCACACCCCTATCAAAAACTTTACCCTTTTGGTAACTACTGGGGTTCTTTAGAAAAGGGGCCTGTCCAAATATACCCAAAATCCTATAAAGCCTAAAGAAAAACTCAAAACTTCACAAAACCCATGATTCTAAACAAACATGCAAAGTTTAAATAGTTACAGGCTTGCTAAATATGTTCTTTTCCTTATGTGCTTAAATATCTAAAGCGCTTCGTAACCCTGGTAATCGCTGCTTGCAGCTATATTTTTTTTTTATTTTAAAATGTTTTCATTTTAAGTTAGTGTGGTTGAATCATTAGCTTTCCATCATCTCACAAAGAACTGAACCGAATCAACACTGAGCTGAGCTGAATAACAACACTGTTGTCTCCTGTAGAGCTGCTATCGCTGAATGAAACTTGTTTCATAATTAATGAACTTTACACAGTTTATTACTGTGAAACTGCTGTAGGGGAAGCAGACAGATTTTTTTTTTTTCTAATCATAAAATGGGTGAAAAAAATCTCATAGACTTTGAAGGAGGGACCCAAGCAGATCATGACAGGAGGGTTGAGCTGTTTTGACCCACAACAGCCTTAAAAATTCTTAGAACAGCTGAGTGAGTTTCTAAGTCCTGTTGATGTTTTTCTTGTAGGTCTCCTGCTTTGACTTGCCTTCATCTGTCAGCCAGTAAGTTCAGTGATGTTCCCTCGTCCTCATCAGGAGGAATAGCGGGTTTTCTGAGCAGTGACGCACCTTCAGCGCAGTCGCTTCTGGCCTCGACGCAAACCCCCAAAATGCAGCCGAGCCCCAAGAGTCCCGGCGCCATCCGCTCTCTGTTTGAGAAAGCTGCTGAAAAAAAAAAACAGCAAGTGGAGGAATCTAGTAAAGATGAACATGTGTCATCTAGTCTTCCTCAGAAAGCCACTGGCATCTCTTCCTTCTTTCAAAGAAAGACTCTGGAGAAGAAGCTTCAGCTGGCAGACTCGCTCTCTGATGACGGCAGGTCAACGCTGACTGAAGACCAGAGCGATTCGGCTCCGTGTGAGACGGCCAGCGAAGCCGTTGTCTCTCTAATTGCTCCGTCAGACGTCAACACGTCCAGTGAGGATCTTCACGCGTGTGAGCGCTGCGGACTGAAGGTGCTGGTCTGGGAAATGCCTGAGCATATGGACTATCATTTCGCTCTGGACTTGCAGAAATCATTCTCGTCCTCCTCGGCCTCCGGCAACGGGCCAGTAACGGCCGGAGCGCCGCAGCCGTCCCGCGGAAAGAGCAGGACGAAGATTCAGAGTGGCCCGCAGGCCAAGAGAGCGCGAGTGCAGGGAAACAGCGGCACACTGGACTCCTTCTTCAAAAAGACTTGACGGCAGTCCCATCAAGCACTGCACTTTGACCAGCTTCTTATATGATCAGGTTTTGATGAGAAATATGTGTGGCTTTTACAATTTACTGTTTAATTTAAATAATAAATCAGATGTTTTACAGAAAATGTTCAAAAGCCATTCTCTCTTAAATAGACGCCTTGATCTACTAAACACAGGCTGTTTAGTCATTATGACACAAGGTCACACAAAAATATTTATTAAAGGGGTCATAAGATGAAGTCATTAAAGTGTTTTTTTTTTAAATACATGGTGATATTTGCAGGCATATCAGTATGTATCACTTTCATACTGACAGACAGTCTGAATGATGGAGAAAATTGTGCAAATGTTTTTTTCTGTGAAATTTATTTGAATCAACATTTTGAAAGAATTGAAAAGCCATGGCATGACCCACATGAGAAATATACATGAAATGTTAAATGTCAAACATACAGATTATGAAATATGTGCACATGCAGTTTCTAAGGCGTTTTGGGTGGTTGCAAATAGGCTACTTTTCTGCCGTCAGAATGAGTGTCCAAATATCTGATTTAAAAAAAAAAAAAAAGTTTTTTTTTTAAATACCATAACACTTCCTCCAGTGAAAAAATCATCTGGTCTGAATCAGCGGAGAAATCTGCATGGATCAATCACCGTTTACAAACCAAAACAGCTCTAAACAAATATGTGGGTGGATTTTGATGTGAGAGACTTTTTTTAGGAGGTATTACTATGGATTATAGACTTGTTTTTAAGCCAAAAGTGGTGGTTTAAAGTAAGAAATGTCTTGTTGATGGATTTCTTTCTTTTGTCTTTTCAAGACGTTAATTGAAGGACTGGACTTGTGGTTTATTGTGACGTTTTTATCAGCTGTTTGGACTCATTCGTCGTTCTGACGGCACCCATTCACTGCAGAGGATCCATTGTTGAGACAGTAATGCAATGATAAAATTTCTCCCAATCTGTTGAGATTGAAAAAAAAAAAAAAAACTCATCTTCATCTTCTTGGATGGTGTAAGTGTGATGACACTTGCAGCAAATGTTTTTTTGGGTGAGCTAAACAGCACTTGCAACATCCTGAGTAGTTTTGGCATTATTTACTTCCCACCACTAGAGGGCAGCAAATCATGACTGTAACACTGCAACCTTTACAGCATGAAACTGAAATGTCATTAAGTTTTTAATACGCATATGCCACAATTATACTTTTAAATACTTTTTACCACAATAACAGCTCTGAGTTTTCTTCTATAATGCCTGATGAGTTTGGAGATCAGAGACCATTCCTTCATCCAGAATTTCTCTGCTCAGTGACACATTTTTGTGTTGCTTTTGATGTTTGTTTTGAATCATCCGGAGGCAGTCAGGTTTAGATTTTTATATGTTGGTATTTGCTATAATCCATGATGAATGATCTGAACGAGATGTCCAGGACCTCTGCCAGAGAAAAAGGAAGATTAAAGGTCCAGCAGTATGTTTCATTGTTCACATGCTCATTTTTCAGTTTCATCTGAGACCAAATTGAGTCCCGTTGGAAGTTCCAGTAGTGTCTGGGAAATTAATAAACTGTAGTTTGCCTTTGTGTGAGAGCAGAGGGTTTTGTTTTTTTTCCCCCTTGAAACCCTCCCAAACATCATGTGGTGATGTAGGTGCTGTTTGGTGCATGCACTTGAACTCTATTTTCCTGTAGGGAAATAGTCGTGTGTGTTTAATGTAGTAAAATCATTGTTGATTTTGTGAAGGGCTGCTAGTAATGGGCTGTTGTGCCCCTAAAGGTAAAACTTTTACACTTTTTCTTTTTTCTGACAGATTTTTGAACAATTTCAAAACATGAGACAGTCCATCAGAATCTTGAATTATCAATTTAAATACACAAACTAGCCTAATTATAATAAATGTTGCATGTACGTTTATTTTTTTTAAAGGTTGGTTAGATTTTTAATTTCTGAATTTGTTTGATCAAAAGTGAATGTGAAAGATTAGTTTAAAATAGCTGTTTTCTACGTGAAGACAGTATGTATTCCTGTGATCAAAGTTGAATTTTCAGCATCATTACTCCAGTCTTCAGTGTCACATGATTCTTCAGAAATCAATCTAATATGCCATGATGCATTTTATTCTGAATTATTTGATTAAGTTAATAGTAAAAGCTTTTACATTGTTATATATAAATGTTGTTCTGTCACTTTTGATCAATTTAATGTGTCCTTTGCTGAATATTAATTTTCTTAAAAAATAAATAATTCAATAAATACTAACTTCAACATTTCAAACAGTTATGTACACTTTAAGTTAAATATAGTTTGTCATCTGACAAGCATTGTTTGGGGTTTTGTTTCCCAAACGCATTGTGAGTCTTATGATCATATACTACACCCTAGTATCCTACACAATTATTTGCTAACAAAGTTTATTTTTTCACATTGAAGCTAATTTTAGGCACTGAGTTTTGTGCTAAATGAATAAAACGACTAGTCAAAACACTTCTTCATGGATATTTTTATGTGAGGATTGATTGGTATCGTAAAGTATCCATACTTCGGGATCAATCCACTCACCACTACTCGACTATTTCATGTTTCTAGTCATTTTTGTGCCAAAAATACAAATGGGGAATATACTTTTTCTAGAGTGTTAATTATTGTGAGCCACGTGTTTTGGAGAAAAACATTTATTTCATAATGAGATTTCCCCCCACACTTTCAATTCTTTTACTTTAAAGACATTTAAAAGTTTTGAAAGATCAAAAGAATAAACAAAGCAAATTTATTTGCTCATTTTCACCAACAGGGCCAATATGTCTAAGGTGAAGTTGAGGTGAATTTCACTTCTTGTAACTATGTGGCAGACAAAGTGTTATGACACAGATGTAAATCATCAACTGTCCCGTTTGAGTTGATCAGCTTTCATTTCAGCGGGAACGCCTACACTGGGACAGTGTGAGTCAACAGAAACAGGCTGGAGTTTTGCTGGATTGCAGCGTCTTGCATCATCTGTCAGGTTACTGGGGAAAGAAAGTTCACCTGTTCACTAAATCTGTCAGAGACGAGCTCCAATAATGAAATCTCCATCAATCGTAAACTGTAATAAACTTTATTTATGTACATCACAATATACAAAGAAATTTGTACATAAATATTCCAATTCACCAAAAAGTAAGGCTAAAATATTTAAAAACATCTCAAAAAAAACATTAGCATGTGAAGCCAGAAAAGTGACATTTGGTGTAAAATGAGGCGTCACTCAAAAAAATCCATACGAATAGAAATTATTACAAATCTAAGTAACTAAAACATCCTATCACATTCTATATAAATTCTTTTTTGGTTCAAATCATTTCTTTTTCTTCTAAAATTGCACACAGAACAGTGATATAGCCGAAACGTGAGCGTGAACGTCACACACACAACGTGTGTCCTGATATGCGAATCGGTACAGAGACATGCATGCGATGGTTACAGGACAGCGCCGAGGCGAGAACTAGCTAACAAACCCCCCGTTCAACATCTAAAAACAATCAATTGAAAGCGTTAGCACCAAACCAAGTGTTCAGAGAAACACTGAGGTGTAGCACACTCTAAAAGTAGCACACTTTACTACTCACTACAGCCTAGAGACCCAAGAGAGAAAACGTGAGACAGAGCAGAAATAAAGAACTGATTTGCATAATTAGTGATGTGTGAATGTAATGCTTTCCTGAGCTACTAAAGCACTGGAGTGCAGGCAGAAACAGACGCTAGCGTCTGATGCGAAAGAACGCAGGAACACTTGGTGTACAGCAGCAGCACGTTTACGTCAGCCTTCTAGCAGAGATCTACAGCCTGTCCTGTTAAAGCTTGATACGTAAAACCCTCTTTACAAAACATTAAAATAAATAAAAAGACATCAGAGATGTGGAGGATGCGATGATTTCAAACTCTCACAACTGTAGCTGCCATGAGAAGAAATGATTCTTCATTGACATCAGTTATAAAAACATCCACTTCTAAAAAAAAACTACCTAAAGAAAAACTGGTGTATTTAAATTCACAATCCTTTGGTTAGTGAATAATGACCGCAGGATCGTGTCATTATAAAGGCAGCACGAGGACTGACTCTGACAGCGTTATTCAGTGCCGTCCGAATGCTAAAAACAAAACTGTTGCTATGACTGTAAACGGAGTTAAAAGACGAGTGGAGATCTGTGCAAGGCAGTCGTCACTGATAAAACTCCACCGAAGTGCGGCGTGAAGGCCGCGTTCAAGCTTCACAGGACCGTGACATGAGGAAGGCGATCCAGATCACACGAGAAGAGCTGCGTGTTCAGGCTGTGTTTGGTGAGCGAAGGCGGGAAGCGTGAGGAGCGCGTGCGAGGAGCCGGATGGGTGCCGCCGCATCAGGGCTGCTGCTGGTACTGGGACGCAGGCTGTAGTTTGGTGACCTGGCCGATGCCTTTGGTGACTCCCTCTCTGAAGAGCAGCTTGGCACCCACCTTCAGGTACTCGGGGTGTTTGATGAACTTGAATCGTACCACTGCTTTCTCACCGGTGCGGAGCTCATCCTGAACGAGTAAGATTAAAGGAAAAGCTCACGGATACATACAAATTAAGGGAAGGCAGAACTTTTATTGGTACAGACAGATAGACTGATCTTGTTTTTGTCTAGATCTAGCAATCTATGAAAACTACTAAAACTCCACCTTCAAAATAGTCTAACATCGTTGCAGAAGTACCGACTCAGTTTACAAAGTGTACGTGCAAAGAAGATCAAACACCCTTAACAAAAAAGGTAAAACAATGATGTAGGACGATTTTGATGTTGGATGAGAAAATTAGATGGGGAGTTTTTCTACCTACCCTAACTGTCATGAACAGGAGCGCACAGAGTACTCATGCACATCACAGAGCTAAGCAAGACGACCAATTGACGAGCATGGTTAAAAAGTACATAAACTGTAATTTTTTAAAAAGAAAATAACCGATCGTTTCGCTAGGTAAGACCCCCTGCATTTTGGAAGTTTTATCACTGGATTCCGCAATTCTGTTCACATTTTCCGCATTGCGGAAATCATAAGGACCTACCGTTTATCTAGCCACCTATCAATCAGGCAGACAGATAAAGGCGTCTCACCTTTCCTTGCAGAGCCTCAACTGTGGCCGTCTGTCTAACGTTCCCCACATGCACCGTCACCTGGAAGCCCTTGTGGAAAGTTTTGGCATGGAAGAGTAAAACGATCTCAGCCTCAAAGCGCCAGCAGATAGTGGGGTTCATCTCTGGGCTCACCATCACCATACCCTATCAGAAAAAAAAAACGACCTGTTCACACCAACACACTTATAGTCATAGTCATCCACTATGGACAGTAGTTTGCTGTGTGAACAATTAAGCAATGATCCTACTATTACAGCTCAGATGAAGGAGTTCATAGAGAGGGAAATCATGATCATTGGCCTTCATAATCTAGGCCTTACTGCACGCACCAATAGAAAAGCTCACCTTTCGCAGTAATGAGCGGTCGAAATCGCCCAGCGCCAGAGTAGCGGCCTGTCCGGCTCTCAACACCCTGCATCCAGACCGATTCCTCTGGATACTGCACACCGTCAGCTCCCGAAACTTCCCGTCATCCGTGGGTCCCACCACTAACTGCTCGCCCTCACGGCAGATGCCACTGCACACACACACAATCATCAGACACTACAGCCTTATAGGACAACATAGACAAGAGGGAAGAGAGGTGGACATACCTGTAAAGAGTCCCACCAACTACTGTCCCTACATCCGGCACTGTGTAGATCTCATCAATCTACAGGATCACAAGACACAAATTCATGAACAAGACTGACACTAAAAAACAACAAAATGTTGGCGTTATTGACGGCACTCAAAACTAAATAAAATGATAAAATAACTGGTCAAATTTGGTCTCAATTGCAAGATATTCAATATTTACACAACATTTAAGAAACTTTTGACAGCTTGGTTTAACTGTAGAAGTGGTGATTAGCTATTCTTCTCCGCACTTTTTCCTCACTCACATACACCGACCCTTTCAAAACGATTCAGGATCTTTAATGAAGACTAATATAACATTTTATGAAGTGTAAACCTGTACCTGAAACTCCGTGAGCTGCTGCATGAGCTCCTCCTGCTCCTTGCTGTTGCTGAGGGGAGGTAGAATATTAAAGAAGACCTTCAGCAAATCAAGACTCTCCCCCGTTACGCTGGACAGGGTGAAGATGGGGGTGATGCTGCAAGAGAAAACAACAGTTTCTGATGAAGCAGTTAAAGCCAAATCATGAAAAGATCACATCTATGTATTTCTGTTTCACTCTTTATCTTGCTGGGATATACCTGGGTGACTGTGCAAACTTTTGGGCGGCAGTGACAGCGTCATCTGTCGAGGACACCAGCATGGGCACTTTGTTGCAGCCCGGCTGTTTGAGGATGCGCTCGAGCTGTCGGACGGTGCGCTCCACGGTGCCCTTGGCGCACAGGTCCACCTTACTCACCACAATGAAAATGGGCACCTTCAACGCCATGGCCAGACCCAAGTGCTCACGCGTCGTCCCCGCTACGAAAAGAGAGAGAGTAAGCATCTTACACAGAGAAATAGGGCGTTTAAGGAGAAGCAAAGAGTTTGTGTGGAGAACAAAAAAGGTTTCGAAGAACAAGGAAGCAAGTCACATAAGTTGTAAAATCTGATCTGGTCAGTAATGCAAGAATACATACTTTAAATCCATATCAACCTCAGATCAACCTCATCAACCTCAGATCGTACACCTACTGACTAGGGGTCGACTGATTATCGGTCCAGCCAATTATTGTCGCCAATATCAAGCATTTGTATGGTTATCGGTCACTTTCGAAACAGATTTGCCGATAAAATAATTTAAAAGCATTTAAAAGAAAGTTTTTGTCAGAGCCCTTGTTATTCTTTATTTTGACATTAATTTTAATTTTTACACCAGAAATACAGTTGAGGTGAAAAGTTTACATACACCTTGCAAAATCTTTACTATTTTTACCAAAATAAAAGGGATCATACAAAATGCATGTTATTTTTTTATTTAGTACTGACCTGAATAAGATTTGACATAAAAGATGTTTACATATAGTACAAAATAGAAAATAATAATAACAATAATAAAAATGACCCTCTGTTGTTACCTGAATAATCTACAGCTGTTTTTTTTTTGTTTGTTTAGCAGTTGTTCATAAGTCTCTTGTTTGTCCTGAACATTAATGAGCAAGACAACTGAGAGACTCATATACAACTATTACAGAAACACTCACTGATGCTCCAGAAGGAAACACAATGCATTAAGCTGGGGCTAAAACTTTTTGAACATGAAGAACAGGGTAAATTGAACTAATTTTGTCTTCTGGGAAACATGTAAGTATCTTCTGTAGCCTCTGAAGGGCAGTGCTAAATGAAAATTGTGCTAAACAGTGCTAAAATGGAAAAACAAAAAACAAAACAAAACAAAACAAAAACGATAATTAGGAAAATAAGAAAAAAAAAAAAAAAAAAAAAATCGAATCAATCAAAAATCAAGTGTACATCCCCGGCTCTTAATGCATGGTTTTTCCTTCTGGAGCATCAGTGAGTGTTTTAACTGTTCAGGACAAACAATGGGACTCACAAACAACTATCACTAAACAAAAAAAAAACAGCTGTGGATCATTCAGGTAACAAAACAGTATTAAGAATCCAGAGTATATGTAAACTTTTGAACCAGGTGATTTATAAATTAAACTTCTTTTTTTTTCTTGTGGACTATATGTAAAAATCATTTATTTGAAATATCTTATTCAGGTCAGTACTAAACAAAAAATAAATAAATAAATAACATGAATTTGGTATGGTCTCACTTATTTTGGTAAAATAATTTACATTTTGCAGATTCTGCAAGGTGTTTGTAAACTTTTGACCTCAACTGTATACTGGTTCAAAATATCGATTATCGGTCTACTTGGTCTGTAACAATCGGTATCATCGGCCCTGAAAAACACATATCGGTCGACCCCCTACTACTGACTGTCTAAAACACTGGGCACACACCAAAAAAAAAAAAAAAAAAAAAAAAAAAATCAACATCCAGGAATCAAATAAACGTACTCTTAAAAAACAAAACAAAACAAAACAAAACAAAACAGTTTTGTTTGCCAGGTTTGTAGCATTAATTCTTTAAAGATATTTAGTTTTGTATGATGCACTTAATAGTAGTAGGCTCGATACAAACAGAACAGAATAGTCCACTCAAAATACCAGTGGAAAAAATTCCTAATACTTTAGGGCTGGAGTACACTATAGTGTACTATATCACCAGTCTGGTGATTTTGGGTAGTAAGAGTTGAGAGATTTTTACAGAAAATCTGTTTTGTTTTTTGCTTCAGAATATGATTCCATCCTGTTTGATAAAATCAGACATATTTGACATTTTGGACCAAAGCTATAATGCATTGTTTTCAGTTGTGTGTCATCCTCAGTCGAATAGTATATGATAACTGTTTACAAAGTCAGCAAGTACATGATGCCTAGTTTTAAAGTCCAGACATTAATGATCACTAAATTCAGTGAAGTTTCCTGTAAGAACATTTGTGTAGCACCATTATTTTTTCCATTTATTAGTGGTTTAATTTATTCCACATTTTCCTGCAACATGTAAACAAAGACAGAGGTCAAGGCTGCTCTGCATTATCATACATAAATAGACATCCCTGATCAAAACACAAAGCTTGACCAGGTCAAGGTGGAAGTGCCACTATATTATCATCTTGTGGAAAGTACACAAAACTTGTTTGCAAAGTACTATTATTAATATTTTGGTAGTGCTTTATATTACAGCTCTGTTCTGCATGTACATACTATGTGCTATATTCAGTTTATTGAACTGAATTGAATCCACTGACTTGAGTCTTGCTACAGCTGCTACTTTGTATTTTCCTCATCTTACAAGTTTACTGTGAAGCTGCTTTAAAACAATCTGTGCTGAATAAAGCGCTATAGAAATAAAAGGTACTTGACTACTTACTATACAGTGCTGCCTAAAAGTTTGAGAACCCTTTCGAATTTTCTGTATTTCTGCATAAATATGACCAAAAAGTTAACCAGATTTTCAGTCCTGAAAGTTGACAAAAAGAACCCAATCAAACCCACTGAGATGAAAATATATAGTTTGTCATTTATTCACTGAGAAAAATGGTCCAGTGTTAAATATTTGCGAAAGTAAGTGAATCTCTAGGATTTAGCAGTTCATTTGAAGGTGAAATTAGAGTCCATTTGTTCAGATGTTTAAGCAATCAGTAGGAAGGTGCCAGTGTATGCCCTGTTTTAATAAAAAAAAAAAACTGGAATCTATCAAAGTCTGATAATGTTTGTAGAAGTGAATCATGGCATGAACAAAGTAAATCTCTGAGAACTTAAAAAAAAAAATTATATATATATATATATATATATATATATATATATATATATGGTCTCATTTGTTTGAGTTCTCTTTGTCAACTTTCAGAAAATCTGATGATGTTTTGTGTTATATTTATGCAAAAATGTAGAAAATTCTAAAGGGTTCACAAACTTTCAAGCAACACTGTAGTTATTACATTAACTAGGTACAGTAATATCTATGTAGGCACCCTGAACACACTCCTAAATTCACTCCTAGTTGCCTTATTATATTACAGCCTTATATTATATTGCCTTTTAATATGTTGCCTATTACATTATGCAGTAGTTTGAGTAAGTTCATATACTGTAAAATCAAATGCAACCAATATTTCCATTCCAATTCCATTTAGAGTCACTATTTAAGATTTACAACTTTTATACAAAGACAAAACATCTAAGTTGAATTGAACACTTCACTGAGCCACAAATCCCAGCTATACACTAAAGTGAAAGTGAAACACTCATAACAGAGATAGCAGCTTCACAGATAAGGATGTCCATAGTGTGCAATACTGAACAGAAAGTGTTTCAGCCTGACTTAACCTGTGCTGCTAGTTTGTGGTGGGACTCTTGGTTTTTCCAAACAAAGTAAGTGACAAAGTGCTTATGTTTCCTCTTCTGTTTGCTGGTGCTGGAATTACACACTTCACCTCTCAGCTGATGGTTCAGGCCAGAGAAACCCTTATCAGAATGTGACTTATGCAGGCGTGTGATAAGCTTCAGCAGGTCATCTGACAGCCAAAGGCGTTGAGCGTCACTGTGTTGACATGTCTTCCTCAAACTCCCACACGGTCCACATCAGCTGATCCATACACTCGAGAGCATGAAAATAACAGCGGGTCACGTCCAGCTGCCTGTGTGGCTCGGCAGTAAAATCTGTCCAAAGTCCAGCTGTCTTCTAAGGTTAATGATTGGAGAACGGGACCTGCCTCTGTTTGCATGGATTTGCTTATGGAAAAGTCAAACTCGGAGAGGTGAAGCAGACACTGTACACCGCCGCCTCCGTCTACTCTTGCATAATTTAAGCGCGCTGGTGTCACGTTGCGGACAGGGCGTCGTGTTCTCCTTCAAAGACATGCACGACCAGCTCGCCTAAATATCTGCTCCTATTTCTGACACATTACTTTCCCAAACCAAAACAACATAGTGGCATGTCAGCATATGTTCCCGGGCCAGAGGGAACACCACCTGTACACAATTTAGCAAGATTTTTAGCAACTATCACTCACAAAAACAAATTGGTCTGGTTAGGAAAATAATATGGTTATTAGCCTATATGATTTCTTTCCATAGTCGACATGAAATTGCTCCAAGTAACTCAATCACAGCCAAACTGAACATATTTGATGGTTTTTTTTTTCCAAACAAGCAGGTTGTCTTCTCAATATGTTAACTGATAGACTGGAGTGGTGTGTTTTACTTGTGAATTATTGTGATGTTTTTATCAGCTCTCATTCTGACGGCACCCACAAACTGCAGAGGATCCATTGGTGAGCAAGTGATGCAATGCTACACTTCTGATGAAGAACCAAAATTTGGATGGCCTGAAGGTGAGCACATTTTTAACTAATCTTAATTTTTAAGATGCAATGTTCCTTCCTCCTTGGCTTACTTACAGCAGTCTCTTTATATTAAACCAGGAGAGAGTAAATTACAGGCTGTGGATGGGCGGCCCTGTGGTCTGCAGTTACAACTAGACTGCCACGTCTCAAGTTTCCCTCTCCTTTCATTCAAAACCCCTCTGGTTCAGGGCCAGAGCAGCCCTGAGGTATTTTGGGGTATGGAAGACAGAAGGAATGAGGGTGACACTTAAGAGTAATGCTCCTTACATAAGATCATATGCTAGGATTATTGAGCAGCCAGAGAACAGCTGATTTACCGCTCTGTGCCAAAAAAGGATTGACGTGTGCAAACATTACAAGGTTTATTTGTGTCACTTGCCCTGTGTGATTTGACATTTATCAGAACGCGCTTCAGCAGCACAATCTGAGATAGATGGGTTCAAGCAAACAGCAGCCTCATTACACAATATCAAACGTGCTTCAAATGCTTACCGATGCCGGTGTTGGCACTGACGACGAGCATGGCAAAGTCTGGACAGTAGCTGGTTAAGCCAAAGATGGTGGTCTTGAGATACTTGTGGTGGCCTGCCAGGTCTATGAAGGTAATCATTTTTGAGGCACTCTCACAAATTTCCTCCGCTGTTCGAGACTCACTGTAGTTCACCACCTAGACAAGAACAGACACCGATGTATACTAAAATACACCATGCAAAGTGCCATCAAAAACCTTCATGTTCATTTTAATGCTGATGATAATCTGGAGCTGCACAAAAATGGTTAAAAGGTTGATCACGATTATTGAAAGAAAGAAAAAAAAAACGTTTATTTTATACTCCAGCTTACATGTTTACTTGTATTTTCAGTTCATGAGTGATTTTCCCTAACGTAGAGTGACGTGCGCATGGTTGCCAGGTTGGGAAGATTAAGTAAGCCAATGTGCAAAAAACATTGATTTACAAAAACAGCTCTGATTGGGGGATTTAGACTTTTGACTGGCAACAGCGATCCTGAACGCTTGTGGAGGCTTGTTACCAATGCAAGATAACAAATGTCGAAGTAAAATTTTACGCCGGTTTCACACATACTCCGTCTGCGGTGCGTATGCAGTACTTGTGCGTTACGTATGCAGCGCAAAAGCAGCATGGACTAATTTTTCTTTCACAAAGGATGCATTTTCAGTCCACTCCTGATCTGCGGCTGTTTACCAAACACAACACTGATCCGCTATTTTGATTTCAAATCCAAACGTGCTTTTTCAGCATTGTGATCCTCTTTCATCACAGTACAGTAATACAGTAATACGTTTAAACTCAATAAATATAATTAACGTATTATACAATGCACTTGACTTCCAGATTTATATATTAAGTTGCTCAAGCAAGTCGTAACACATTTAAACAGCATACATCCTCCTTTTACTAGTGAAATTGGGCTATCACAAATATTTTAAATTAAAACTTACCACAGACAGAAACAGTTTGCTCTCATGCCTTTCTTTTGCATTCAATCTTTATTAAAAGCAATCCCGCTGGTCTTAAAGAACTATTCTTACTACCTTCACAAGTGCATCTATTATGTTGCCTTTTTTATTTAAAGGTGCCCTTTTCCTTGTTTTAGACGTAGCCAAAAAGCCACGTGTTGACTGTGAAACACGGTAGACTTTATTTCTATGCATTAATTGCGTGATTGCAACATTTCTGTGTCAATACATGTTCATTTTTACCACGAACAATGCACTGTCACTTTAATTCAGTGCATACAGCACAGCAAAAATAGACTCGGAAATGATCGCTGCACTGCTGCAGATGCACCTCCTGAAACGCACTGCCGGACCGCAAGCGTGTGCAGTGTGAACACTCTAAACCATTAACATGGGTGCGTATTATTTTTCGCACCCATACGCACTGCAAAAAGAGCATGTGTGAAACAGGCGTAAATTTTGTCACGATACAGTAGAAACAGTAGAAATGTGTAAATCACGATACATCAATAAATATTAGGGATGCAAAAATGTCAGGATAGTGTAGAACACCGATTCACATCATGCACCTGGAGCATGTTTGTGAACAAAGAAAACAGAATAAAACTATATAGACTACATAAAAAGGAATATATAGGCCTATACACTAAATATAATTCAAATCATTAACAGATTAACAAAACGAAAGAAAAAAGTTTTCGGATCATTGTAACGCACTCCGATGTTCACGGAAAGAAAACTAGACGGCAAAAAGCTGTTTTTTTTATTTTGCAAAAGCTTTATAGTTTTGAAATTTTGCTTCTATCTGTATGAACAACCAGCATTGGTATGACCATAAAATACTGAGAAACAGTTGCAGTGATCGCGTCGGCACCTCAAATGCACACACAACATATTTTTGCTAACATCGCAGCATGTTCATCGTCAAAATACAGTTAAATAAATATAAAAAAGTTATATTAAGTTATTATTAAAAGTTATTAAAAGTTTTATTAAGTAAATTATGTGTGGCTATTAGTCAACAGTTATTAAAATGTGAGTGAAAGAGTACTGCAAAAATACAAATCAGGACACGTCCCAGACAAGTCCAGGCAAGCAAGAACTTGTTATAAGCTCTTGTGTTAGGCACATTTTGAGCTCAATTTGTTTACAGTTTCCAAGCAACAATGAAACTTGACATCTTATCATAGAAATAAGCTATTGTGTGATCACAGGAAAGCAACACTCTTCACACTCTTCGGTCAGGTTGCAAACGCTCACTCGGTGCAGCAGTTCTCACCTCTCCTTTGCTGTCAAAACCCAGGATCTCTATGCTGATACTTGAGGTTCGTCCAGTCTGGATTTCATGGAGGTGTCTGAAGAGGTTGAGTCGCGCTCTCCCTCTCCCGTTGTCCAGCTCTCCTTGTGTAAGTACACCAAGCAGAGTGGACTTCCCTGAGTCCACGTTACCCAGCACTGCTACCCGCAGGTCCAAGAACTGCAGACGCATCACATAATGCCATTAACGCATGCCTGAGACCATCAAACACATCAGATAAACATCATGCAACCTCACATCTCAGACGCCTACCTGCTGATCATCTGGCACTTTCCTGACGAGGACTTCAGCTATTCTGTGTGGCTCGTCAGAGTCGTAATCGACCTCCCTCTCTCTGAGAACTGTGATGTCTGCACCCACCCTGAACACAGCACACAACAGCATTCACAAACACAACACTACACGTATCCCACTGCGGCCATTACCCTCACTGAATTTGCCAAGAATGTCAGCCTTTCTTGTGAAAACAAGTTCACTTTAGAATATTTCAGACTTTAAAAGAATATAATGCAGTGCAAACTGATAATGTTTTCTGACACTGAACTGCAATTAAATGAAAGTTTAAATGCATGTCAAATGCAATCAGCCAAACTTGACAGTGCTTTTCTTGACTCACTTACGTACATTTCTTTTATTATCTCTGAAATATGTATAAAGTGCTGCTGAATGTACTGACAGAAAATTATGATGAACTAAAATAGACTTTAAATGTCATTTCTATGCATGTCATGCATTTAAATATATTTAAATGAATGCACATTTGCAAAGATGAATTTGCAATTTACTGCATTTAAAATATATTAACTTTCAATGAAAAATAACATAATACGGTTAAAATTAATAAAAAAGTACTACTTAAAAGTACTTTATATGCACTTTAGTAAGTTGCTCAACACATCAAAATAAGTGTACCTCTTTAAAGCACAACAAAATATTAAAACAAAGACTAAAAATGTACTTAAAAAAAAAAAACAAACAAAAAAAACTTAATTTGACGTTTTGGTAAAGTTAACCTTTTAAATGTGTTTAAACACTTAAACAACCTTTTATTTCATTAATGTAATCTGCAGGTGTGTTTAAAAAAAAAAAAACACTTAAAAATTAAGACTTTTATTTAAGATTTAAGGCATGACGTGCACTACCAATACAATTAACAATTTACCAATTGACGTGCACAATCAATATAATTAAGTGCACAATTTGTACCCACATGAGGACATTTCAATCCAAAATCAACGTTTCATCTTTTGAAATTTTAATGCATATATATGACACAAAAAACAGTGCAACAAAAACTACCATGAGATATAAATATTTTACAACAAGTATAATTGCATGAGAACTTTTAACTGTTTCGGGGTGAGTATGACATATGTATGCGCCTGACACGCTTTGTGAGATTCACCTAAAAATAAAACTTGGATTGATATATGTGAACACAAAACCAGTCATAGGGGTCCATTTTCTGAAACTGAGATTTTTACATCATATGAAAGCTGAATAAATAGGCTTTCCACTGATGTATGGTTTGTTAGGACAATATTTGGCCGAGATACAACTATTTGAAAATCTGGAGTCTAAGGGTGAAAAAAAAAAAAAATCTAAATATTGAGAAAAATCACCTTTAAAGTTGTTCAATTTTAAAGTTAAGTTTTAATATATTTACGGTTGGAAATTTACGCAATATCTTCATGCAGCATGATCTTTACTTCATATCTGACTGAATTTTGGCATAAAAGAAAAATCAATCATTTTAACCCACACAATGTATTGTTGGCTATTGCTACTTATGACTGGTTTTGCGGTCCAGGATCACATATTTATGAGACAAAATGGGTTTGTCAGGTCACTATTAGCATGCAGAATGAACGTGTAACGGCCGAGTACGGTGTGTGTGCGTTTGCATTCATACTTCTCAGCCATCCTGCGCAGTGTTTTGAGAGAGGCTTTCATGTCTTCCTCTGTCAGGCCCACCAGCAGCCCGTTGTCCTCCACCCCGATCTGATACACCGCCTCCCCGCGGCCCTCCTGTAAGCGCCACTTCATCTGGGTGGCCAGGTGCTCGAAGCGGTACTGCGTGGGGTTCACCAGCTTCAGCTAAAACACACAACAGACAACACTAAAGATCATAATAACAACACTGTCTGGCTCAGTGTAGAAGTGGGAGTGTTTAGATGTGATCTGGGTGTCAGCAGTGCAAATGTAATGCTGTAGTGATGTTTTGTTTGCAGGCAGCTAAACACACAGCAGCTGTAGTGTATAAAAAGCTCTGCTAATCTACTGCTGCATACATTTACACAGGAGATGCTCGGACGGTGGCCTGATAGCTGTTTACAATGCATTGTGGGTAACCAATGTGTAAATAAAAGCAATGCAAAATATTATTGATTAAGTGTATTCTTCTAAAAACACTCCAGTGCAAATCTGAAGCGCTCTGTTGTGTTCAGTGACATATTTGGTGAATATTTCTGAAGATGTTAGCCTGTGGAGAGTTTACCTTGTACTCAATGTTTCCCTCTTCAGCCTGAAACAAAAGACAGGACAGAGTTAATGCTGAACAGAGCTCAAAGTCACACAGTTCAGGATTCAACCGCACAAAGACTTTAGCCTGCGTCAGAAGAGAAAGAGCCGCATTGACAACGGTAACAAAGTCAACAGGTTTGTCGGCACATTCAGAATAGTCTCTTACTACATATGTCTTGTTACTTTGAGAACAGACACACTGCATTAAAATGGACATGTATTTCCATCACATTTTAACTGTATGTCAGATAAGTTAAAGCAAACATTGCAACTGCTAAGTTAAAACAAGTCACAATTTCAGTACAGACAAAATGAACAAAGAAAACAAACTCGTAGTGTTGAACACACGTCACAACACCTAGGCGTAACTCATTTGTTTTTATTAAAATTTCAAAAATCTGGTTCAACAAGTCCAGCTAATGACTACAGCAATCATCTAAATGACTTCTACTAGAGTAAAAGAAACAACACTGAATCAGCATTCATCACCTCTTCCCGCCTTTATTTCTGACATTCACAAACACAGCTGTTGCAGTGTCTCAATGTCACATTACAGCCCGTTGACTATGACACAATAAAAAAAACAATACAGACAATAATGATCCAACAAACTAGATGTCATAGAAACGGCCCAACCTCTCATTACACTGCTTTTCTCTCATCTTTACTGATCGTTTGTTGTCCGGGTCTTGATTTTTCTTTCTACAGAAGCTCTCCTTTATTGCCAACCAAACAAAAAAGTGAAAACCGTGAATTTCTCTTAAATGTTCTGCAGTGTGTCATGCTATAATCCAATTTTTCATGTAATTATCATTCATACAAGCAGTCTTATGAACTCAAATAAATGGACAGGTTATGTGGAATATGTTTACTTAAAAACATATTTGCCACAACAATTTAAAAATATTGATTAAGTTATAGCACATTTTAAAAGACACATGAAGCTCTACTGTAAAATACATTGTATAAGTGAATAACATGACTATTTATAGGGAAAGGTGCATATTTATTTCTATTTGATTTATAAAGCATCTTTATGCTGCGTTTTATATTATTCATTTCATGATTACTATAATGTTTATAGGGTAAAAATGGTCTCAGCTATTTTTGAATTGCTAGAGAAGCTAATTTTATCAAGTGGCTTTTATCATGTTCCACCTGTCTTATTATTAGCCCCAACATATCTTCACACCCCTAATAGGTTGGTGTATTGACATTATATAATGTAACGACTGTTTACAGAATCATCTGTGTATGTTATCAACATTATCACTGTATTAGCAGTCACAAACCGTGGAGTATACACGATATGTAGTCTTGTTAAAGAAGAAAATGTAAATGTATAGCAAAAGCAGTAAAACGGAAGCAGTGAGACGACAGCTCGCTGTAAAACAGACAGATGTGTTTGAGCACAGCTAAACCAGAGCAAACTCACCTCTGGAGGTAGATAAGGCGGATTATTGCTTGCTTTTGGATATCGGGCTGAGCGGTTTTTACACTTTTTGCTGCCATTTTTGGCGGTTTTTCTGATGGCAGCTCCATTAGTCGCCGCTGGAGAGCCGGACTTCTGTGCGGCAGCGGCGGTCCCAAAGAGCTCGGACACCCGCGAGTCCATCCCTGCCCAAACCCTCAAATAATGGCAGGCCACAGAACAAAAAAACTACAGTGTCTGTCCTACGCCATTCGCCCCGCTGTTTCTAACACACATAAACACAAAGAGAGGGCGCGAAGCATCCTATATAAGCTCGAGCCGGCAGGGCTCAACCCCCCTACACCACAACAACAACCCAACGTCCGGTTTAAGTTTGCGGAAGTGCGTCATGCAAACTTTGTAGTCATTACGTCAGGTGTATGGGAATAAAGTGTATTTTCTTATTCGGTACTGTATTGTATAGTATTATTAATCTTTGAAACACTGTCATAAGGAAACATAGAATAGAATAGATCCTGTGAGAACACTAGAAGTGGATCCACAACATTCAGGAAAAAAAGGAAGACGGAAGTATTGTTATAATTCGAGTGACTGATGAATATTCATCATTTCGGCATGCTGCAATCTCCGCGTAACCTCACATGAATAACCTGTACTGTGTCACATAATAAAAAGTGCAACAAAACATTGCACTGCTTTTACATCAGTTTTGTTATGATCAATAACACAAACAGTGTTAAAACTTTTTCTGTAGTGATATTTGGCTTTCTGTTTACTCTGTAGACGGAAGATATTTTGATATCATATATATTTGATATCATAAGCCTATAATAGCTTTCCTTTATATTTACATTTCTGATAACATTTTGTAGCAGAATTCGTTCGAGAACCTTTAAAGTTTAAAAAAAAGTGAACAGATGCCTAAGAGTAAAACAACAACAACAACAACACTGATATATATATATATATATATATATATATATATAATTTTTTTTTTTTTTTTTTTCTTGAAATGTAAAGGTTAGGTCACTCAAAAACGTTAAAGATAGTGTAAAAGAGTGAGTGAAAGTGAATAGGAGGCACTGGCTTTACAATGTTTGTACAGTAGAAAAAACATTACGCCTATGGAAAGTCCACACACACAAAAAAATGTAAAACAGTATGTGTGTGTGTGTGTGTGCAAATTTGGGACTATTTTTTAGTGAGCTAAACCTGATCAAAACAAAACATTTTGGGGACATCCAGGGACATCCTCAATTTTAAAAACGACAGATAAAAATAAAGAAAATAAAAAGTACAGAACATTTTCTCTGAGGGCTGGCTTTTTTTTAGGTTATACTATTTATAATTAGCTCTGTTTTAGTCAATGGAATGTGCACATTTAGATTTGCCAAGAAATGTATGTGTGTTTGTGTTATCCTGTAAAGAACTGTCAAATTACATTGCCAAAATGCACAATTTTACCAATTTAGTTAGATTTTCCAAAAATAAAATTATTACGATTACTTTGATGCTTTGTAAAGGTTAGATGCCCCCAGGGCCATTTTGCGCCAATGGTGTGGCTCCCTTTCATAATTTTCTTTCTTTATTTTCTTTCTTTCTTTTTTTGTGTGCCATTAAACTGTTCATTGTTCCCATTTGATCCCCATAAATGTTGGACGATGCGTATGGATCCTCTACATACTAAACTCATGTAAATGTGTTACAGTTCAATATATGTAAATTTTTCATGGGGGTTCTTCCCCGTGTAATCCCCAATCAAACGACACAACAGCGCCACCCCTCTGCAATAAAAGAAATAGGAAACATTGTCCAAGCAGGAAATATGAATATGACTTAAAAATAGTTTCCCGATCAATAAGATGCATATTTGGACTATCACAACTGTTCTGATAAATAATTTTGGTTGTTTGGCTTTTATTAAACATTGTTATAACTTATCTGTCTGTTGTGTTCATCATGGAATGAGCAAGAGACAATTTTAAGGACACGTCTAAGGAAACAGCGTAATATCAAGATGACGATATTTATTAACAGACTGAACAGAAAAACACTTCTCGTCTTCACGTCAGCTCATAGTAAAAGAAACATTCCTCCGGGGGGCGCTGTAGCGCTTCATTTAATACACTACACTGTGCTAATAAAATCTACAAAATGACGAGTTGGTTGTACAGTATCAGTCTTCAAATTGGATTGGTTGAGTGGCATTTAAAAAGTTATGCAAGTGTGCTGACCTGATAAATTATCTTAAAACAAACAAACAAGCAAACAATAAATAAACAGAGTAATCCAGTAGTCAAACATCACAGCTGCCACATGTCTAACTGTGACATGCTGTTACTAAAAAGAAAACAAATAAAAAGAAAACCATTATTTCTTCAGTAACAATTACAAGCTACTTCAGTGCATTTACACCATAAGAAATTACAATGATGTACATTGCTATTATTTACTCTTGGATGGCACTTTATTTGTTCATTAAATTGCAGATTTGTGTTGCTGTATTGCTGTCATTTATTTTCATATATTCATTATTGATTTGTATGAAGCATTATGTAATGTTAGTTAATGACTTGTGTATAGAAGTTATTACAAAGTGTTCAATCATGTTATTGGACTGCAGTTCATAAGGAAGCAGAACTGCGAGTCAGTGTTTGTCTGGTGAGTGAGTGTGAGTCCGGAAGGAGCTGTTTTTCCTGAGGCTGGAATGTGCGGCTGGACTCTGCAGCAAACTCTCTCAGTGCTGCTCTTCACTGGGGAATGTGGCAGTGAGAAGTGATTTCGCCTTTATAACTATTTGAAGATGGACAAATCACACGGCCCGATTTTCCTGTTGATCTGCGTGGGGTTTATGTGTCATGTGGCACACACTGCTCTCATGGAGAAACTGGCAGACTTCAAGATCTGTGCAGACAAAGACTGTTCATGTGAGTTACACTAATTATCACACTACACAACTAATATGGCAAAGCTGTTTTTAATTACTTGAAAGCAATGTTAAGCTAGGTTTTAATTATGATTACTATTGCCCAAAGCTATTTCTGTTTGATAGATGTTTGTAGCTTACATTTTATTGAGAGGCAGGTTTCTTAGTGACAACTTAGACCACATGTTGGTCAACAAGTTTTCAACACACTGCACCTTCTTTCTTGGGCAATAGTTGTGGGAATATTCAGTTATTGTTGTAATTTTGTAGCTAAGATGAAGAGAACAGTTTAAGAAGTCATGTGGTTTTGCCTCATGCATTAGATGTGATCTCAGTGGCTAAAGCTCTTGAAGACTACGTCGCTTCAGACTGCAGATACATAAACCTGAGACGAGGCCAGATGATCTACGTGTTTTCTAAACTCAAGCCTGTAGAGGGAGCCGGAGTCTTCTGGTCTGGAAGTGTGCGTCTCTTTACATTTGACATTTCCCTCAGCTGATTTGTCTGCAAACCTAGAAATCACAGCAGCAGCTTTGCTTTTGCAGGTCTACGGCGAGCGCTATGTAGACCAGATGGGTGTGATTGGATATTTCCCCCGTAACTACGTCAACGAGACGCATGTTTTCCAGAAGAAAACGGTTGAGATGCCAACCACTGTAAGTATTTAATCCACTACTCTTCATGTTATACTTTTTATTCTGATAATGCATTATATATTTTGTTTTCTTTCTCACTAGGACATGGACTTCTTCTGTGCTTAAAGACAGCAAATAACACCAGTGTTTCTCCACCATTTCTCCAACTCTAAGGCCATTTCACAGCAATATTCAAAGCCCCCCAATAGGCCTAGTTTTGTCTTTAAATCTTATTTTAATCTATGGGTACTTTCTGTAAAGTAAATAAGTCACTAAAAAGAGCCAAATGTTTTCAGGGATCTCAAAACAATTAATTCACACAACTTTTCTAGTCATTTATAATAAGAATTAGGGATAGAGATTTTAAACATATAATTTCTCACAATTTCTACATAAAATTATTTTTTTTAAAAAAAGTATATTCTTTATAAAAATGCCCAAAACTCTTGTAATTAGTCTACCTCATTTATCAAGACATTCTTAGCTTATTTTAATGGCTTTTTGTCTTATTTTAAATCACTTCAAGTCAGCTTGAGGCCCATTTGGAGGTTTGCTGAAGCCCTCTTGTGAACCCCAGATGCATTGCTTAATGTATTTACATTTTTTTATTTTCTGCATTTAAATATGCATTATTTAATATTTTACTTTGAATCTAAAGATAGCTAAGGACTATTGCCTTTCTGTACCTTTAATTGTATATTCTGAACCTTTCCATGTGCTACTGAGGATGAACTGAATGAGTTATACCTGTTTTTGAATAATCACATAGTATTTTATTATTTGGAGCCAATTTTAAATGAATTATGTGACTAAATGACAGCCTGGAGTAGAAAAGTACAGGAAAGTAGTTCAATATTTGTATGTTATGGTGCGTCTTTTGGCTATATTTACACAACCTCTTGCCACAATAAACAGGATGCATGCAAACTCCTGAGCAGATCTGAATAACTTCTTTAACTGACCGGTTATGTAAAGTCCACAGAGCTTCAGAACTGTTCAAACTCATGTAAGTAACACATTTTGTGTAAAAGCTAACCTGCAGAATATTTCACACAAAATTCATACCTTATTTTTCTAAATGCTGACCTCAAGTTATTGGCTAGTTCATTAGCTCATAGAAGTCTTGGTGTAAATAAACGCGAGTTAATAAAGGTTGTTCCCGTGTGGACGTGGCTGCAGCGGAGACCAGTGCTCTCTGTATGTGTGCGGATTCATCTCTGATATGCGCTCTGTCCATTCTGATGGAGTTTAATAGCAGAAAATTGAAGGTAATTACCTTGAAGAGCATTCTCTCTCTCTCCCTCTTGCTGTAGTGACATTAATGGATATTACCAAATTCAATTTGCAGTCTTGAATGGAGCTTTTGTTTTCCAGTGTCAAGCCTTTCAATTACTTACTGCAGTGTAGGCAACCATAACCTTATTTCATGTTTTGTATGTGGATCATAATTTGCCTGTAGCAGAAGGAACAGAGATAAAGATGCTGTGAAAGACCAAAAGTGACCTCTATTCCTCTGATGCACTGTATCTGACAAATGAAATTGATCGTTTGGGCAAAAATGGAAATTCTGACATCATTTACTCCCCCCTCATGTTACTGAAGTCACGTAACACTTTACGTTAAGGTTTCCTTTGTAAAGCGTTTATAAATGATTCATTTGCACATGCATTATAAATCATTGATAAGCAGCTGGAAAAGAGTGTTATTAATGTAATACCTGACAAATAGTGAGCCATTTTTAACTCACATATTATAAATGCTTAATATATATATTAATTTATATTTATTTTAGAGTCAGTGGAGAAAAGAGAATCAGGGGATCAAGTCAGTGTGTTTGCTTTTGCAGTGTTTCAAGTCAGAAAACCAATATGGACACATCCATTGCTAGCAATACCAGTCCATTAAAAGCACATAAAAAGTGGCACTTTGCACAAATAATGCCATAGTATCATATCCATGGATAGAGGCTGGAGAGTACTTTGTGCACCACTGAGCTAACTGAGACACAGTCAAACATAAATGCTAATAAACAATCTATTCCTACTGTTTCTCTTCAGTAAATGCACTGACCAGCCATGCTGGATCCTGAAGTTGTGATTCCTTCAAGATTCAAAGTTGGAACTGACTTGGGAGGGCGTTCCATTTAAAAGTTCCTACTGGGAATTTGGAATTTCCAACTTCCAAGTACAAATGGGACACACCAAAACTCTTCTAGAATATTATAAACATCAACTTCACACTTTACATTAAGGTTCACGGGCATTCACTTTATATTAAGGTGCACTTTTACAAGTTATTAACAGTTCACAGGTGTCCAGTTTACATTAATGTTGACTTTGCAGGTTAATAATGATTATAACTCATTAATAAATCATTCACAGGTGTTCACTTTACAACAGTGTTCCCCAGCCACTGTGTTGCGGCAGCTACACAGGTTGTCAGGTGTGTTGTGAAAAATGATCAAAACTTCCCATCTCTGCTACATTCTGTTATTATTTCAAATTAATGCTTTTTGTCATCCTTATGTCTGTTTGTGGGTTTTACAAATGTTTAATCAATGAAAGCATTCGAAAGAGCTCATAATGCTATGGATCCTCAAACTGTCAGCGAAACTCCACCCGTGCATTTGGAGACAGATCTCTGCTTGTTCGCAATGCAAAGGTAAATAAAGAACTGATGTTTGAAATAAGTACAGCGTTTACTCAAAACACACTGTGTCTATAAAAAAATAATGTTTTTTGTGTGTGGTCGAAGAGTGAAGAAGAGTTTTATTTGCTGTCTAGTTGTAGCTAATATACTTTCTTTCACATTATGAAATTTTGGCCAAATGTATTAAACACAAGAAAAACTGAGCGCCAATATAGCTTTAAAATACGTTATAACCTGTAAGTCAATGAAAATTTAATGTGATGAACTTATGCGTAATGTGCAGTGTTGAAAAGGTTACTTTGGAAATGTAATAGGTTACGGATTACAAGTTACCCTATTTAAAATGTAATACGTAGTGTAACTTTTAAATTACTTTATTAAAGTAATGTCACTTATTACATTTAATTACTTTTTGATTACTTTTCTAAATTTCTAATATTTTCAACTGTTAAACATTTTGAAACATTTAAACCAGGCACAGTTAACATTACGGTAGCACTCAACACTGATTACTGTCAGACTTACAAAATCCTTCATCACTTGAATTAAGATCATAATAAGTAAGTACGATGTAATATATATTTTTATTTTGCGATAACAACTGGCTGGATGTACATTATCCCACGTATTACACAGCTGTTTGCCACAGAAGTAAACAATTAAATACGAAACACTGATCTGAGTTGAAATATTTGAACACAAAGCTTCCATGAAGAAATCAGTTGCTAGCAAGTGACAAGTTTAAACTAGACGGACATTTAAAGGACACAGTGCAGTCACACCACTTTTATTACACAACATTTCACCACATAAATAAGTACTAGTACTTGCAGTACTTGTTAGTAGCAGCAGCTGCAGTCATATTAAGCAAGAGAGCAAGTCCACGATTCCAGGATGACAGAATTAAGAAAGTGAACACATAATACTGAATTGAATTTTAATATTTTTTTAGCTAACCAAACACAAAGCTTCCACCAAGAAAATCTATCAAGCGTATAGCACCAACTTTAGTTGCCCGGATGAGTCTGTGTTATTAGCTTTTACCAGTTGTTATCGGGGAATAACATACCTTGGAATGTCACGACTGACCAATCAAAATCAAGCATTGCACAGAGCTGTGTATTAATTTAATTTAAATCACAGACATCACAAATTCAGACTTAACACCTCTTATTTCTGAGGTCATTCTGAGGTTAAATACAGATTTAAAATCATAACAAGAAATAGTGTAATAGCTATAATACTGGTTTTATGGTTTATGATACAGGAAATCAAATGGTTGCATAGTCATGACAGGAAACACTGGCATCTAACAATGCCTTGGAAAAAAACAATTAATTAAACAATAAAGCATGTGCATAAACCCAAATAGGGGGAAAAAATGAGAGAAGTCAATTAAATCTGTATGTGTGTGTGTGTGTGTGTGTGCGTGAAAATTCAGATATAACCCACTTTGCAATCATTTTCAAAAGTAACTGTAATTTAATTACATTTTTTTTATCCCAGTAACTGTAACTAATTACAATTACATTTATTTTGTAATTAAATCATGTAATTTCGTTACATGTAACTAGTTACTCCCCAACACTAGTAATGCCCCGCACTAGTGATGGGGAAAAAACACTGATATCTGTCATTTGCTTGTCAAAAACTCAATTGAGCATGAATTTCAAAAAATGTTAAGTGCAAGTGTCTGATCATATATAAAGCCAAAATACCAACTCCAAAAACTATAGAATTATATAATAAGGGACTTATTGTGACACTATTTGATCCTTATTTTGACCCAACTCGACAACGTTTATAATTATTAAAAAAAATAACAAAAAAAACTTTTTCCCCTTTGTTTCTTTTTTTTGCCATATTTTAGTGTTTAGTGGTGTGCCGTGGGAATTTTTACTTATCAAAAAAAAAAAGAACAGTTGGGAAACACTGCTTTACATAATGTTCACTTTCACAGGTTATTAACGGTTATAACTCATTAATTAATGATTCACAGGTGTTCACTTTACATTAGAGTTCACTTTGCTGTATAGGGATGTAACGACGTAACGACCGTATTTGATTACCGCGATTTATGATGATTAAAAAAAATACTGTACAGCATAAAGCACAGTTTTAAGTGCCATTTGCGGACGGGACCCAGAGTAGTTTCGTTTTGTGTGAAAAGACGGCGGATGTTTAAAAGAGTGATAAGGGCATATTTTAATGGTAAATGTCAAGAGTGCATTATTGTATGAGAGTGTGCCAGCACGAATCTTCTCGGCTAGCAGCTGGCTTCCTCTCCCATTTATATAGTGATCATGGCTTTGCGCTCCCTCAGATATTATATGTGCGCCCTCAAACATTGTCCTGTATACGCACGAATAAGTGCTTATTGCAAACAGGTATTTATTAAATAATGTTATTTAGTGAAGCGGTAACTAATTTGAAACTTATTAGGTAACTAATGTATTTGCAGTCGGTACGTTTCACTTTGCAGTTGGGGGTTGAGCACCCACCAGCAGAAACATAAATCGGGAATTATAATGAATATTTTAATGAATTAATTATATGAATGTACCTCTTAAGGTTCTGACTGTCTTCAGAAAAGATTTTAAGGCATTTTGTTTTCACCTTCGCTCCATGTAATACCTAAAGTAGTGTTCTGAATCGCAATGCTTCTTTATCCAGTTCACAGGAAACAGCTGTAATTCAGCTTTTCCATAAGCGCCATCTAGTGTCATACAGTGGATTTACAGGGACTTACATTTACATTCAGCTTGTGTGTAGTTTTTTTTTCTGGCCAAACGACCGAATTTGCATGCCTTGCTCTAGCCAGAATTTTGACCGGTTGATGAAAAACAAGCTTAAGTGGATTCTACACATTTGAACAATTCAGACCAGTTATCTAGATTATTTATGGAACAGATAAAATACATATAATAATTAATTAAATCAGTTATCACTTTGACTTAACCCTTTTCTTTATTTAAAGGCTGAAATGTGAGGTTTATCTTTTTATGAAATTTTTTCACAGCTTTATTTGAAAATTTACATTAGATTTTGAACATGCTATTAGTTAAACTGTTGTCAGTCATGTTGTCATCTAAAATCCGGACATCATTGGTAGGCTACTGTTGTTGTTTTAGTGATTGTGCAAACAGAAAGTCATGTCATTTGTTGTTTGTCGATTTTAAATATAAAACTTGGTGAGGTTTTTCAACATTTCCAGTACATTTTAACAATACCATGATAATACTGATAACTGTGATCATTTTTGTCACTATAATCGTGATAAGAAATTTTCATACCATTACATCCCTACTTTGCTGTTTACAAACATCTATAACTCATTAACAAATGGTTCATAGGTGTTCACTTTACATAATGTTAATTTTCAAAGGTTATTACTGTTTAACTTATCAATAAATGGTTCACAGGCACTCACTTTACATTAAAGTTCACAATCACAGGTTATTAATGTTTATAACTCATTAATAAATGGTTCACAGGTGCTCACTTTCAGTTGACTTTGACTGGTTACTAACATTTATAACTCATTAAGAAATTCATGGTTCACAGGTGTCCACTTTACATTAAGGTGCACTTTTGCAGTTTACTAACAATTGTAACTCATTAATAAAAAAGAGCCACAATTGTGAGAAAACCCCCCCCCAAAAAACAAGACTACTTTTTTTTTTATTATTCTGTGGCGGAAACGGTCTTCCATGCTATTCGCTGTTATTAAATGCAAAAAGCATTCAGTATATTCCTAACACAGGCAACTTGAAGGTGAGAAAATGATGACCGAATGTGACCGAACTCACTCGTTGCAGACACACCGATCACTTCAAAGTGCTGAATATGGATGTGAGATGGAGGAGCTGAGCCGTGTGTGAAGGCTGAAAGAGTTTGCATGGAGAGGTATGGTAATGTCCCATCTGTCAACAAGGACATGTCACCCTTGAAGCTATGCAAATCATTTGCAGCGATGAATAAAAATAGTTTAATTGAATATCAAAACTCACAAAGCCTTATTTCAATAAGGCAGCAAATCCATCACGGTGTCACCAAAGTTTAGGGCTTCTGCGTGATTGTTCTGGTCATTTGTGAATACCAGATAAGGATTTTTCTAAATAATATCGATAGTTACAGTATTTTCTTGATGGAATTGAAAAAGAACTACATGAAGAATAATGATAAACATAAATCCTATTATCGAGTTCCCTTTCTGGCAAATAAACATCCTTTTTATCTTTTTATCAAGCGCAACTGAAAATGCAGCCAGGCGTCCTGTGAGAGGAGTAAATGTGGTGACGTGGCTTGTAAAAGCAATAACTTTTTCGTTAGCTGATTTTATGGGTGTCAAGTGACTAAAGATGTGAGTCAGAAGCCGTTGCTTTCGCACACGGCAGAGGCGAACGCAGGCGCGTATGATCTGCCCTCCGGGCTGGTTATACATGGCCTGACATTTCCTGCTTCATTTAGGAGACCAACCGCAGGAGCGCACTGGATCATTACAGTCCTCCATGTTGATTAACGCTGAATTTTCAATTTCCCTCCCGCGTCATTCATGCTGGGATGCCTCTGATGTCAGATCTTTGTCTGCTCGGCGCATATCGTTATTAACATTGTCTTAATCCGCCTTAAGTGATATTCAGCTGTGTCATTGTAATGAGGATTTTATGAAAGTGTGGCACTCAAAGCTTGTTCGCATATTCTTGGCTGATTTTGAGATTTAAACACCCAGTTTTATGACACTAGTGGGAGAGACTTACTTATGATGTACTTATTGCTAAATTATATTCTCTATCATTTTAGGACCACTAGATGTGTATAGCCTTTCTTAAAATCCCAAACAAATTTGTTAAAATTTTGTGAAATGCATGTGCAGCTGGGTCAAGCTCACTTTACAAAATGGCTGCCATCATATATAAAAATACATCCAAAATGACTTTGTTCTACACACATTAGCAAAAAAAACATATATTCTCTTTACATACTGTATTTTAGTTTACAGCAGTCTTTAAATGTCAGCTCTCTCACCATCAATTTATATACCAAACAACTGATAGTTAAAAAGCGAACAAATGTGCAAATATCAGCATTAAATCCTCTTAATACTGAACACCTTTGGCTTGAGATCAAATTGAAATGTAAACACATAATTATATTCTGACGCTTTTAAAGGTTACACTATATGACAATAGTCTACATTCTAGATGCTATACACAACTTTGCAGCTATGACAACTAACTCTCATTAGAGTAGACTGTTAGGTTACGATTAAAGTTAGTAGAATAAGTTGATGCGCTTATAGTTAGTAGAATGTCTGCTGATTTTTTTTGTTTGCCTCTTCAGCCTCTAGAGGGAGCTAACTTGTTTAGTATTTAATGGTTTGCATCTACATGAGAAATCAACTCTTTAAACCTCTTTCAAAAAACCTTAAAAGGGCTATGCGGTAAGACTTTTGAATAAATACTTCATTTTTTAAAGCATATAATTTAATACAGTCATAACATGGCAAAATTGCTGCCACGATTGTAAATTACACATGTTTGGAATATGGTGCAAATGCATTGCTTCTCGTCGTTTCGAGAGCTTCTCTGCGTCTAACTGTGTTTTTAGTGGATTTCTCTGAAATGCCGGCCGTAGCCTGTTCACTTTACTTGCACTACAGCCCTGTGCATCCATGCATCTGAGTTGATTTAGCCAATATCCCATCACAGCATGCCACATCTCCTTCAAGCCAAAGTCGATCACCGGTTCGCCAGCATCAGCATTGGAGCGTTTCCATGGATACGGCGGGTCCGTCGAGCCGAGCCGAGCGACAGAGTGACGGCGAGACCTCGATGTGTGTGTGTGTGTTTGTGAAAATGAGGGCAGCAGCTGCGCTCCTTCAGCCCGCACAGTCCACAACTGAGGAGCTCACAAAGAAAATCAATCTCAATCTCATCAGAAAGCATCTGAATCCATTACAGTCGGCCTGATGTAAATATGCTGTTCACCAGGCTCTGCTCTTTGAGTCCTTGATTGTTTGTAGGCTGGGAAAATACTTAAAAAGCAAATCCCCGGCACTGTCGTCGACATTATCCTCGGATTCGCAGCTGCAAGCACTTTTTCCCTTTCTGTCTTAGCGTGCATGCTATCTTACATACACACCAAAGTCTGACCGACATGAATACTACTGATTAAATGGCCATTTTGAAATGATGGCATTGGCTAATAGCCACAGCCACTTGGCCCAATTATTTTTCAAAGCGATACAGTGTGTTTGCCATTGGAAAGTAATCGCCATTTGTTTTCTAGACTCGGAGAGTTTCTATCGAGGTCTGTCTTAATCTAGAGAGCCTCTGTGTTTCAGGTGAGCAGATGTGGCTGATAACAGCGGCCTAGCGGGAGTCTGGTTTGTCACGGTCTGTAGATTACACAAATAAACAGAAGGTCAGAAACAGGGTCGTAAATCCTGTTCTGGCAGGCATGGGAATCCAGTGAAAGAATCAGAGCCAGTGATGTGAATCTCTCTGGAGAACAGAGGTCGGGAGACTCACCGGAGAAAAGTGATGTGCACTAGTGGTTTCAGCCTATTCTAAACATAGCATCACGCAGTGCTGCAGTGCTCAAGCCTGGAAGTGGTCTTGAGTCCAAGCCCAAAACCACATTTTTATTTGGACTAGGTCTCAATTTGGACTTGACTGTGTCCTCTGATCTCAGCAGGACAACATGTTGGCGCACCTGCCAATGGCTGGAGACTTCAGAAAATTGACCACATATTTAAAAACAAGCAGAATAAACTAGGGAAACACATCTAGAGTGGACTTGTACTCAAACTTTTCTCAGGAATTTAGGATTTTATTTTTTATTTTTTTACAGTCAAATCACATCACGTTTAACATGAAAGATAAAAATATAAATAACAACATAAAATTAAAATGACAAGACATTATTAAATGTCTCCCACTCAAACTCAGTTGGTTGACTCAATTGCAGTCAATCAGTCAATCAATCAATCATTTCATAAATAAATTATATAAATAATTAATGTTTATATAATAAAATACTACCACTACTACTATTACTAATTATTATTATTATTATTATTATTATTTTATAACAGCTGTACAATTAGTACAGTTTATATAATAATAATAATAATAATAATAATAAAATATTAATATTACTATCATTATTGTTATTATTAGTAGTATTTTGTAACAGCTTTACAATTAGTACAGTTTATATAATAATAATAATAATAATTTTTATTATTATCATTATTATTGTTATCATTATCATTATCATTATCAGTATTACTATAATTTTATAACAACAGTACAATTACAATCACAATACTAATATTTATGGGTTTTATTCTGGTGAAAACCACAGGTAAACTTCTCTTTTTATATTATTTTTATATTTTATTTTATAGTATATTATTTTATAATAACAGTGCAATTAGTACAATTTATAACAACAACAATAACAACAACAATAATAATACATTTATTATTATTATTATTATTATTATTTTATTTTATAACAACAGTACAATTATAATCACAATACTAATATTTATAAGGCTTTATTCTGGTGTAAACCACAGGTAAACGTCTCTTACAAAATACTGCTCTTTTGTTGACAACAGATAAAACTTTTCTCATTACAAACTTAGGAAGATGTTTGATGCATTGTTTTTTTTTTTTTTTTTAATGATTCATGATTTTATAACAACGGTACAATTTGTAAAATTTTAAATAACAATAGTAATAATAATAATAATAGTAATTATTATTATTATTATTATTCAAAAACAACATTATAATACTATTATTTATGGGTTTTATTTTAGTGAAAACCACAGGTAAACGTAATAAAATGTTTCTGTTTTGATGACAACAGATAAAACCTTTCTCAGTACAGACAAAAAATGTTTGGCGATTTATGAGTGACTCAGACTCACAGCACTTGTGGAGTTTGAATTTGTGTGAAGTATTAACCATGAAAAGATTAAAGTGCTGCACTTCAGTCTGAAACACGCAGCACATGAGATTACATGTTTATACAATTACAGTGCAGTCTTTGCAATTTGGTAATCACACTAAACCATATCACACTCTCAGGCATTGTTGAAATTCATTTAAAAAGTTACTGGCCATCTGGTGAGTAACACTGTTTGATGAACTGATTTTTATGCACATTTGGCGTTTGGCGAGTGTTAATTTTAGGCCTCTGGATCTGGGTCTTGACTCTGACTCAACCTGCTCAGGTCTCCGCACTGGTGTCACGTAAGCAACTGCTAACCTTGAAGATTTTGAACTTTGGCAAACGTGGCGATCTTCCTGGCAGGCAGCCATTTTATCAACCTGTAAATAAGATTGTATGGCATGTGCGATACACAGTGTTGGGAAGGTTACTTTGGAAATGTAGTAGGTTACAGATTACAAGTTACTCTATTAGTGGGGCTGCTTAAGTCCATTTTTGAGCCGAATCGTTCACTTCATGGTACAAGCACCAAATTTGGTACAAATGATGTCCAGGACATACCTTCTAATAAAAGTACATTGCCCAGCTGAAAATCCAAGAGGGCCGCCAGTTTTCAAGATGGCCGCCTCGTCAAACGCCAAAAAAAGGTTTTCGAGGTAGAACTTGAATTAACAGAAGAATGTTAATGATCCAAGCATCAAAATGAATGTATTATGACTGGAATAACTCGATGGTGTCAATTGAATTCCAATATGGCCACCAATTTTCAAGATAATGGCTATTAAATGACTAAAAAGTAGCGTTTTTGCGTTTTTTCTTCAGTTTTCTGCAATGATCTTAAGTGAAAATCTGCAGAATTCTGAGGGATGTGTTTTTTGTGTGAATCATTTGTGAAAATGTGTCCAAACTTTTGACTGTCACTCACCACACACACGCACACACGCACACACACACACATACAGCAACACAAGCGTTCTTTACTGAAATAAAAGTACTAATTTAGCAATATAAATGATAATTCATTAAAATTCTGTGGTCAAGATTTATTGGTTAGTAATTTTTTATAAGAGTGATGTCAAAGCACAACCAGGGCACACTGGTGACATCACTGCTGTGAGACTCAGCATGGGGTTCAGTGTCAGCTTGTAGTGTACTAACTGTAGTTGTAGTTTACTAACTGTTGTAGTGGTGTACTCACTGTAGTTGTAGTATACTACCGAGCCAAGGGTAACGGGGCTTTAGTTACCTGGATGGTGTACAGATCGCACGGGATTTATGGCACTGGATGAACGATCGGGCTAGGTGTAGGGCACCAGATACTTGAACCTAGTTGCATCCCATATTCCAATGTGCTATGATATTTTGTATGTTTGGGTGGTAAAAGGATAATCCCTCGACCTTCAACTGTATAAGATGTCTGCCGATAATCCATTGAGTTGTGCTACTAAAACTGACTGGAGCCTCTGTCAGACAGATACAAAAGCAGCGTTGAAGTCTCCCCCTACCCGTTATGAGTGTAGTTCTGACGGCTATTCCATGATAGCCAAAAACATACCTCTATTTCAGGCAATCAACCTGTTGCCCATCAGGTTAGACACATCCAGATTGGATGATGGAGGTGGCATTGAGGATACATTGAGGCGAAACGGTGCAATGTATCACCAAAATTGTCGCAAAATGTTTAGCAACTACAAACTCAAGCGTGCCACTAAAAGAGCAGCTGAAACTCAAAATGATCCTGGTGAAGGACATCAAAAAATTCGAAGGGCTAGCACTGAAGTACAGCAGTGTTTCTTATGCGAAAAGATGGAACCAACATCAGAGATGCGACAAGCCATGACCATGCAGCTGAATGAGAGGCTCAATGAATGTGCTCGTAACCTTAATGACGGAAAGCTTCTGGCATTATTGAGTGGCGGAGATGTGGTGGCCCTAGAACTTAAATACCACTGGTCTTGCTTAACGGACCTGTATCACAGAGAGAGGGCACACATTAAAGCGGAAAAACAAGAAAAAATCCAGTTGTCTCAAGAAAAGGAAGCCTTTCATTTGGTGTTCTCTGAACTTCTGACCTATGTCATTGAGGCAAAAAAAACAAACAGTGATGGGCCTTCTGTGTTCCGACTTGCTGAATTGGTTAATCTTTACAGGGAGAGACTTAAGCAGTTTGGGACAGACCTACCTGATGTGAATGCGACCCGACTGAAAGAAAGGCTTTTGGCAGAGATACCTGGACTTGTAGCCTACAAGAAAGGGCGAGATATACTTCTGGCATTTGAAAAAGATGTTGGTCCAGTCTTGTCAGAAGCGTCATCCGATGCTGATGCCATTATTCTCGCCAAAGCTGCCCAGATATTGCGCAGGCACATGGTGAATCACAAGTCTAAGTTTGAGGGCAATCTCTATGAGAGTTCAGTGCACGATTCCTTTCCTCCAGCTCTACTTCAGTTTGTCTGTATGATTGAACATGGGGCAGATATAAAATCTCAGCTGAAATTTGGAGCGACTACAAATGATCTGGCAATGGCTCAGCTCCTTCTATACAACTGCTTTGCCAAGTGCAAAGAAGGTGCTGCCACACAAAGGCATTCCAGAGACAGGGAAACCCCATTTCCGGTCTATATAGGGATGTCTATTTATGCTAAGACCAGAAAGAGACACCTTGTGGAAATGCTGCATGACCATGGTCTTAGTATTCCATATAATCGAGTACTTGACATATCAGCTCAGTTGGGAGATGCAGTTGTAAACAGATACATTGAAGAAGGTCTGGTTTGTCCCCCAAACTAAGAAAAGGCCTCTTCTGCACAAGTGCAATGGATAACATCGATCACAATCCTTCATCTACAACTGCGACTTCATCATTTCATGGAACCAGCATCTCCATCTTCCAACATACATCATCAGAAAATCAAGGCGAAGTTCGAGAACCAATTCTTATTAAGAACAGCAGTGTAAAGAAAGTCCCGGAACTTCCTGATTCCTATACAAATGTCCACCCTGCTTTCTTCACAAAAAAGAAGCCATCTCCTCCAAAGGGCAATGTCACATATGCATCTCTGCCAACTCTCCTCCTGACAAATGAATATGAATGGCTGCAGAAGGTTAGCCTAACACAAGATGTAGATGATGAGGTTAACATCACTTGGTCAGCTCACCATGCAGAGAAGAAGCGAGGTCTTGCATTTGATGTGAGCATTACCTCACTCTTCCCCCTTCTTCGCGATGAGGCCCATTCTATTGCCACAGTGAGGCATACCATGAACAAAGTCAGGGATGCTATTGCACACCTCAACCCTGGTCAGGTCCCTGTGATAACTGCAGACCAGCCTATTTATTCTATTGCCAAACAAGTCCAGTGGCACTGGCCTGACCTGTATGGTGAGGACAAATTTGTTGTAATGTTTGGCGGTCTCCACATAGAGATGGCTGCATTCAGATCACTTGGGACCCTGCTTCAGAGTAGTGGGTGGACAGGTGCTCTTGTGGAGGCTGTGGTGGCCTCTTCAGGAACAGCTGACTCCTTTCTTTCTGCCTCAAGTGTCACAAGAACACGCCACATGCACCAAGTTACAGCATGCTGTCTGTACATGCTCCGAAAGGAAGCATATGAGTACCATTGTGCAGATCAGAATGATGGAGCGCTGAATTTCAATGACTGGTGTGAGAAGTGGACCTCCTCAGTCCTCAGAGTCCTCAGTTTCAATTCTGGGAGCTTGTGTTGTCAATGGAATTGGTGATTTTCTCGCTGGTCAGGTCTTTCAGAGAGGCTAACTTCAACTTGTATTGTCAAGCACTGTCTGCTCTAATCCCCTTTGCAAACAACAATGTGAACTATGCTCGATGGCTCCCCATTCACCTCAGAGACATGGTTTCTTTGGAGCAAACTCACCCTCAGATTTTCAATGAATTTCAGCTGGGAAAGTTTGTGGTCCACAAGACTCACAGGGAGTTCTCAGGCATAGCCATTGACCAAGCTCACGAGCAGGCTAATGCAGTTGTTAAAGGTGATGGTGGTGCCATTGGAGTTACTGAGGATCCATCTGCACTGAGGCGGTGGATGGTGTCTGGACCAGAAGTTAGCCAGTTAGTCAACCAGTATGAGTTGGCATCTGAGGTCAATGAAGCAACTGAAGATATCAGGCATCATGAGCAGACTCGTCAGTCTCAGAAGTCCTTCACTGACAAGGTCCAGAGGTTGTTTGCTGTGATGAAGGATCTGGGTAATCCTTTTCAGGAAGAGTCCAAAGATCTGCTCACATTGGACACAAAAAACATTGCACATCCCAGTGCTGCTGAGCTTGTAAGAACTCACTTGGAGAAAGGTCAAGTTGCCTTCAGAGACTTTTTCAATGGTCTGGGTGATGAGACTTCCTTCTATAGGCCGATTAAAAAGAACAAAGTTGACTTCTTTCGCCAAGAAGCAGCTTCAGCTTGCAGTGACATGAAGAAGCAGGTACTCAAAGATGACTGTCGCCTGTTCTCACAGCTCTTTATATCCTGCCAATCACGAGAGTGTGACCTGCTTGAGTTCTTTAAGCATGAGAATCAGTCTTTCCCTGCAGCACTGAGCGACACAGGGAAACTCTACTACGGCCAGAAGTCTCAGCTTGCAAACATTTTGGAAGCTACCATTTCTCCTCCTGACAAACAACCAGAATGTGGTGCTATTATCATTGATGGTTCCTCTCTTGTGTATTCATTGTCTCCAAAGACATCAAAGACCTTTGAGGAATATGCTGTCCAAGATGTAGTTCCAAAGATCCAGGCATACTCATCAAAGTATGAGCGAACAGACATAATTTTTGATGTCTACTGGACTTCAAGCCTGAAGGCTGAAACAAGGTCAAACAGAGGTAAGGGAGGTCGACGTAGAGTGACCGACAAAACCAAACTACCGCCCAACTGGAAAAGCTTCTTGCGAGACAATGAAAACAAGACTGAACTCTTTGGGTTCCTAGCAGAGAAGATAGTGACCTTGTGTCCTGACAATGTCGTAGTTGTGACCAAAGGAGAGCAGGCTCTTTCAAACAAACCCATCAGCCTTGAAGGTTTAAGTCCTTGCAACCACGAAGAAGCTGACTCCAGAATCTTCACACATGCTCTTCATGCAACCAAGCAACAGATAAAGTCTGTGTTGATTAAGGCATGCGACACAGATATTCTTGTGGTTGCAGTCAATGTTTTTGCGACTCTTCAGGATGCAGGCTTGGAAAAGATCTGGATAGAATTTGGCCAGGGTCAGTCCATTAGGTGGTTGCCAATTCATGATATGGTGGTGAATCTTGGCCCAGAGAAATCCAGTGGCATGCTGTTCTTCCATGCCTTCACTGGCTGCGATGTTGTGTCAGCTTTCCGTGGTAAAAGCAAGAAAAGTGCATGGCAAGCATGGGAGGTTTGCCCTGAAGTTAGTCCTGTCTTCAAAAAGCTCAGCCAATACCCACCTATCATAGAAGATGCAGACCTCAACATCCTTGAGAAGTTTGTCATCACCATGTATGACAAGCAAAGTACTACATGCAAGGTTGATGAGGCAAGACTGGACTTGTTTGCTCGGAAGCAAAGGTCTTATGATGCCATTCCACCAACAAGCGCATCCCTCGTTCAGCATGTGAAACGGTCTGCTTTCCAAGCTGCCTGCATATGGGGCCAAGCAACAGTGTGCAAAATGCAAACTGAAAGTCCTGCCAACTGGGGCTGGCAAAAAGATGGTCAGATCTGGCAAGTTCTCTGGACAACCCTTCCACCCATTGCTCAGACTTGTGAGCAGTTGACAAAATGTGGCTGCAAGACTGAATGCCAAGGACGATGCAAATGCTATCGCTTTGGCCTGAAGTGCACACAGTTGTGTGCCTGTGCATGTGAGGGCTAAGAAAATAGAACAACCAAGTTTAAGTTGAATGTTTGAGTTGGATATTTGTATTATTATTTTTTTATGTTGATTCAAGTTCTGGATCGTAAAACATGCAGCCTATGCTTTGACACCTTTTCTGTGTTTTTATACCGTTATCTAAAAAAAAAAAAAAAAAAAAAAAAAAAAAAATAGCCTATACAAAAAAAAAAAAAAAAAAAAAATGGGGGAGACAAAGACAGCCTCTACGTGGCCTCCCCTACAAGTAGCTTACAGGTCCAAAAGCTTTAAGTGAAACTAATGTCTTTGTTTGTGAGTGTTTTTTTCATTTAATTCGCATTGTATCATCATAATATTCAATAATTTTGATTTTCTAAATGCAGAGTTGTATTTCTCATGTGCAAAAACACATATTTCAATGTATAAACCATCAGAATAGGACTATTCAATCAAAATATAGTTCAAACGCTGTTTCAAACCACTTCCAATGGCGGCCATCTTGAAAAATGGTGGCCACTTTGTTTGTTCAAGTGGGCAACGTACTTTTATGAGATAGTAGGTCCAAAAGCACTTGTGTACCAAATTTGGCGCTTGTACCACAAAGTGAACGATTTTTCATTAATGTGCTCTACTATATTTATGACTTTATTTTGTGATAACAACTGGCTGGATGTACATTATCCCACTTATTACACAGCTGCTTGCCACAAAAATAAATATTAGACATGAAACACTGATCTGAGTTGAAATATTTGAATGCAAAGCTTTCATGAAGAAATCAATTGCTTGCAAGTGGCAAGTCGACTGAATTAAGAAAGTGAACACGTAATATTGAATTTAGTTTTGATATTTTATTAGCTAACCAAACACAAAGCTTCCACCAAGAAACACTATCAAGCGTATAGCACCAACTTAAGTTGCCCGGATGAGTTTTTGTTATTAGCTTTTACCAGTTGTTGTCGGGAAATAACATACCTTGGAATGTCACGACTGACCAATCAGAATTAAGCATTCCTCAGAGCCGTGTAATAATTTAATTTAAATCACGGACACCACAAATTCAGACTTAACACCTCTTATTTACTTTGAGATCATTCTGAGGTTAAATACAGCTTTTAAAATCATAACAAGGAATAGTTTAATAGCTATGATACTGGTTTTGAAATCATATGTTTTCATAGTAATGACAGGAAACACTGGCATCTAACAATGCCTTGGAAAAAATAAAAAACAATGAATCTTAGAAAATAAAGTATATGCACAAACCCAAATAGGAAATAAAACAGTTAAGAATAAACATGCGTCCTAAACTCCTGAAACATTGGTGACTCATTTTAGAGCAGTCAATGCAATTTTGAAAAGAAGTTAATTAAATTTGTATGTGGGTGTGCGTGGGGAAAAAAAAAACAAAAACCAAAAAAACAGATGTAACTCCCTTTGTAATCATTAATATGTTCAAAAGCAACTATAATTTAATGACACATTTTTTCTCAGTAAGTGTAACTAATTACAGTTACATTTTGTAATTAATAGACGTAATTCCGTTACATGTAACTAGTTATTCCCCAGAGCTGGCGATACACATCAGCAGGTCAGTGAACGAGCCCCAGACCGGACGGGACTTAGAGGTTGATCCAGAAATGTGTCCTACTTGACTAAATCAACAGAGTTACAGCAGCGTGATCAGGTCAACTATTTGCAAGGTTTCTGACACTAGGATGCAACAACTGTGTGACTTTCCACAGCGATGAGAAGAAACTAGCTGAGGTGAAGAGTAGGTAAGTAGACATGATTGATCTCTGCACTAAGACAGAAGTTGCTGAACAACACGAGCGTTTGGAGAAAGACAATAAAGCAATTGCTTGAACATCCAGTGCCAGAACGCTCCGGCTTGTTTGCAGGATGACAAGTGTGGGTGTTATGCCAGCAGGAACAGCTCATCTCTCCCAGCAGTCCAATCATCCCAGCCTTTGTCTCCGGATGGCAGGGATTTCCTCAGCGCTGAGGCTTGAGAAGGACCTCTTTCTCTGAGGTGGTAATCGCTGCCAACCTTAATCAACTTCCACCTGCTTACATGAGGCTCTGCATGTGACAGCCGGCCTGCCCACCTCTCAAAGACTGCAGAGAAGTGCACTACCCTTACGGAAAAGAAGTTTATTCAAGTGTGCTGTTAGTATACTTCTTTTAAACTAAAAATAGGAAAGTATACTTTTAGTCTACTTTTTATGTACTTCTCAGAAATATACTTAAAATGACATTTAAGTATACTTGATTTATACTTAGAAAACGTCTACATATATTTAAGCTATACTTGTGCTCCTAGAATCTGCGTTTTAATTGTTATATGGTAGGGGGCACTAGTACGCATCTTCTGTACAGAATTTCCAGAAAAACACAAGTGAAGAAGAAACTGAAACAACAGATGCTTCCACATGTAATCTAACAGGATCAGCAGACATAAAACAGCATCAAAACTGTGTAACGTTATGGAATAAAATGTCAACCGATGGAAAGGTAACAATGACTGTCAAGCTTTGGAGTGTTGATCAGCTCCATCTAAATTTTGATTATCATTCTGAATCCAATTCATTTTTTCAGATTTTTGTTCAAAATTTTCTTTCTTTCTTTATTTTTTATTTATGAAACTTACCCACATTCGAGTGTTTTAAAAAGAATGCATGAATAGAACAAAAAGTTTTTGTTTACAAGCAGATACCCTGTTCTTTCTTTTGATGTTTTGTATGTTCAGATATACATATAGCAAAATATATACAAATTAATACCTAATAGTAGTATACTTAAAGCATGATGTATAGTTCACTTAAAGAAAACTTACAAGTATACTTGCAGTATAAAACTACTAAACTAATAGTTTACTGAGACCATACTTCAAAGTGGACTTAAAATGCTACTACAATAATTTAATGAGTAAACTATCAGTATACCTATAAATTCACTTTTAGTTCAGTTGCAGTAAAGCTAAAAACACAGATGTAAACTAGTTGTGTATTCAAAGTGTACTACTGTCATACTTAAAGTATAATTAAATGTATACTTTTATACTAGAAAGTGGGCCAATTTAGTCCCAAGGAGTACTGAAATAGTACACTTACAAGTATACTACTAGTACACTGATATTTGTATACATACTACATAAAGTATACTAAAAAATATAGTTTATATAACTTATACTAAACTTGAAGTATACTACTTTTTGGTAAGGGATACTTAAGCAGTTTAAGTGTGACCTCCAAACGAACAGTACAGGAGGCCTAGACATGTGTGGAAGACACACCATGTGAAAAAGATGATTCTTTGTTGAAACATAGCAGTCCAGTAAGGCTCTATTTTCAGATCTTTTTTTTTTTTCAACACATCAACCATCTAAACAGACTTCCTAACACATGCTTCTGCTACCTTTTTAGGCCACAAAATATATTAAACACATTTATGGTATGCCTGTTGTGAATAATGTAAGTGAAATAAAAAAAATATATATTAAACACATTTATGGTATGCCTGTTGTGAATAATGTAAGTGAAATAAAAAAAAAAAAAACAATCATCAGCATACAGCACTCAAATCATTATATGAGCGCAAGCATCAAATGAGCCAGCCTTCGCCTTAAAAAAAAGATGCAACAACAGTTTGGGTTTTGTGAAAGCCCACTAAAGCTTTTTATGACGGGAACAATGATACAAAATGAGTGTGTTTTTATAGCACAGACAGATATAGACACGGGAAAAAAGGGTTTTATTGGACACATTACAGGTGTTATTTTCTAAAACAATGTTACTTACACCTGATGAAATCAGCCCTCATGAGCGTGGTGTGCTGGTCACCATAGTGACGGCCGTGTTTGAGGAAGCGTCACGGTCTAAATGCACTGTGCTCATTGCTTTTCCCCTTGAGAGAAATGGGCCAGAAACAGGTAATGGCAGGCTTCAGTACTTCCGAGACAGTGCCGTAACGCCACTTAACTGCTTTCCTCCACCAATGCAAAACAGCACGGTCGTCAAGGCAGAGTCATTACAGGCAGTTTTGCGAGTGAAATAATTTCTTCCAATTCGTTAAGTCACACGTCGTTTAGCTTTGGCCAAAATAAAGCATGTGGTCGGTGTGCATGTGGCAGGACCTGTGACATCTGACTGGACTGCAAAACGCTCGTCCTTTCCCACTTCACATGCCTCCTTAGTATTGATTTGTGGGTTTTGTCAGAGATTTGCATTGTAAACAGGGCTTGTTTGTTCCTCAGTGACATGAACGAAAGGCCAAAACAACCACTGTGACACATAAGACTGATGTCTCGCTCTGCTAATGACATCACTTGTGTCGGGTGTGTGAATAGATGCACCAAACAAGCACAAAATCTTTCAGCATTGCTTTGTTTTGTTTGCAGGTAGATCACAATGCAGTACAAGATTTTAAAAGCATATTCCAGAAACCACATACTTGTAATTTGGATTATGTAATCTGATTCCAAAAATTGAGTACTTGTAGATTACAGTTACTTTTTATGGATTACATATGGTTCATAAAATGTCAGCAAATCATTCAGAATTAGATTTTCCCTAATGCTTCTTTTTTCTCCTTTAAAAGTTTTCTTTCCAAAAATCATAGGATAGCATGTCATAGCATTCAGCTTCAACTATATTGAAAATATAGAATGTAAATGTAATGTAAACAAAAAAAAAAAAAAAAAAAAAAAAAAAAAAAAAACCTTCGACATAAGTTTATTTCATTCATTTAACAAGACATTTTCATGTTCACAGTTCTCCAGTGTCAGTTATTGGTCACATTGACATGCATTTTTTGTTTTTGTATCTATTTTTATTTCACATTTTTAAGGCTGAATTAATAGCGTTCTATTAACTCATGAACCCACTGCAGTTCTTACATGAACCCAAGTTAGGGTAACTCTGGTGTAATATTGTCACATATAAACAGGGATGAGACCAGAAGCAGCGGTAAGTGTAAACAGTAGAATCTTTATTAACAGATTGAGAGTAAACAATGCAGGATGTAAAGATGACTCAGGAATCTTATCTGACTGTCCTTTTAATGAGTAGCGCGAAGTCCGAAGGGGTGAGCAGAGAGGCAGTCCTAAGCACCGGAGAGTCCTTGGAGAAATAGCATGGGTCTGGAGCTAGCGTAGGGGATGTGAACAGTAGACCAGACAGTGAAGGACTGAGGGAGACATTACCCCCTCCTCCAGGGGCGGCTCCCGACACCCTAACAGGATGCCGAGGGCAGCCGCAACTGTGAGGGGCAGGGCGATCCGGGTGGCTGTGATGGAATTCCAGCAATAGTGATGGGTCGAGTACATCATCTCGGGTCACCCAGGATCGTTCCTCAGGACCGTACCCCTCCTAGTCAATGAGGTATTCCAGGCAGCCCCCTCGACGCCATGAGTCCAGGATCTCGTGAACCGTGTAGATGGAAGGCTGGTCCAAGATTTCCGGAGAAGGGGGTTCCGCTTCAGCTCCAGGGGTGTCTGTGGCAGAGGGAGAAAATGCTTTTAGCAGGGAGACGTGGAAGGTGGGGTGAACGCGGTACCTGGGTGGGAGCTGAAGCTGAAATGTCACTTCGTTGATCTGCCTCAGGATGCGGAATAGACCAATGTAGCGGGGACTCAGCTTGCGGCAGGGCAGTCGCAGGTCACGGGTGGAGAGCCAGACTTGATCCCCTGGTTGGCATAAGGGTGCTGCCCTCCTCTTGGCATCAGTGAAGCTCTTGTGACGACAAACTGCCCGCTGGAGATGGTGTGCGGAGTCCCACACTCTCTTGAAACCAGTGGTCTACAGCTGGAACATTAGAGGGTTCCTCCGTCCAGGGAAACAGCAGAGGCTGATATCAGAGTACGCACTGGAAAGGTGTTAAGATGGTGGTATCTTGGCGGAGGGAGTTTTGTGCGTACTCGGCCCACGGGAGGAAACTGCTCCAGCTGTTCGTGAGAGGCAAGTTGAGTCCACTTGCATCGGTTCTAGTACTGGATAACAAGCAGCCACCGAAGCGGGCTGAGGAGCGGTTACTGGTGGCTGGCAGGTGGCTAGTCGCTGGGAAACTCGGGTGGTCCGTTGTAGGAAGGACTCCAGCCCAATGGAGTCACCGTATAGCGCCATTGCCACGCAGTTCTCTGGGTTGAGTCCTTGCTGGTAGGCGCCCAGTACCACAATCTCATTCCAGCCACTAGCCACCGTCAGCGTGCGGAAGTGGAGAGTGTAGTCGTTCACTGAAGAACCTTGGTGGAGACGGAATAGCTGATCGGAAGTGGTTAGCGTGTTTGTAGCGGTGCTGAAAACTTCGGAGAAGTGATCGGTAAATTGTTCAGATGAGTTAATAATGGGATTATTAGAGTTCCAGATAGCCTTTGCCCATTGGAGAGCTTTACCGGTGAAGAGTGAAATCAAAAAGGCAACTTTGTCATTCTCCGACAGGAATTGTTGTGGTTGCATCTGGATGTATAAGTTGATTTGCAGAAGAAAACCGCTACACTCAGCCGCTTCACCCGCAAACATTGCGGGCATGGCCATGGGACAACCTGAGGCAGAAGGCGGCGTGGATGTTGGTCTCAAAGCCGCCTTGAAGGCATTCACCAGTTCCATGAGTGGGTCGGATGTAGCGGGTGCCTCGGCGCTCATGTTCGGTGTCGGTCTGGTCTTCTGTCACGTATAAACAGGGATGAGACCAGAAGCAGCGGTAAGTGTAAACAGTAGAATCTTTATTAACAGACTGAGAGCAAACAGAATGCAGGATGTAAAGATGACTCAGGAATCTTATCTGACTGTCCTTGTAATGATAAGTAGAGTGAAGTCCGAAGGGGTGAGCAGAGAGGCAGTCATAAGCACCGGCGAGTCCTTGGAGAAATAGCATGGGTCTGGAGCTAGCGTAGGGGACGTGAACAGTAGACCAGACAGTGAAGGACTGAGGCAGAGTCTTTTATAGGGCATGGCTAATTGGGTACAGGTGTGTGTATTCAGAACTCCGGTGATGAGGAACGGGTGGGCGGTGCTATAGGTGAAATGGCAGGTGGAGGTGGCTGTAGTGAATGCCTGACAAATATCATGTTTACTGCTTATGATGTTAATATCAAATAATGGGATATATTTTCTTTCTTTTTGCTTGTTTGTATATCAGTATGGTACATTTAATGGTAAGTTTAAGAAGCAATCTAAAAAGAATGCATTACTAGAATACATTGCCTAAAATAACTAACCAAGATTAAGTTACTAAATAAAATTTTCATCATGTAATGTGTAATCAGTACAATTTGTAACTGCCTATAGCTACAGCATTAAATAAATAAATAAATAAACAAATAAATAAAGAATAAATCCAAAGCAGAAGGTCCAGTTTATATATTTAATTTATCAAAAATGAGCGCTTTGGGAAAAGTTCGATTTTATCAGCATAACACATTTTTGCTATGTATGCAAAACCAGACCAATCTGCACCATTCATTTAATTTGTAATCTTTATTTGTTGACTACATTTGTTTGGGAAGTAAGAAAATCACTCCTGTGCATTTTCCTTTGACACTAATATACTTTTATGATGCTTTTGAGTTGCTTATATGGCAGTTCTGGTGTTCAGTTTATGGAAAACAGCAGCCTAAACATTCAACAAAATAACTTTGTGGAAGAAGATTTTGAAGAACACAAGGGTGACCAAATGACAGAATTGTCATTTCTGGGTGAACTATCCATTTAAGGGAACATCAGAAGTCTGTCTGACATCTTTAAGACACACAGAGGCCTTCAGAAAACCAGCTACAAAATTAATAAAAGCTAATTAACATTTAGGATAAGCTGTTCAGTTGTCACACTGTATGCTCATTTTATTGATAGACAAGCGTTAATTAAACTAAGCTGCTGCTTTTGTGTCCTCAAAAGACTTTCTCATATAGTTTCTTTCTACTTTCTGTTCTGTCTTTCTGCATTTCTCTCAATGCTTCTCTGTTCTGTGTATAAATGAATCCTGACTGGAGGGTTTGCATTAGCAGCACATGAATCTAAAGTATTGACATCCCATAATGTACAGAAGAGAAAAGAACAAGGATGAGTCACTCATTCGAAGGGTATTTCATGTGTGTCTCTGCTGCTCTGCTCGAATAATTACATCATATTCATCTGTCTTTGTTCAGAATGCTTATGGAGACCCTGAATCTCACACGCATTCACAGTATGAGGATTTCTCTTTCAATAAAACAAGTTAATTTGAAGTCCCTAAAGCATTCTGTGTTTGCTGGATATGAAAAGCAAGATCTTTTACAATATATACATTACAGCAACCAACGGCAATCATTTTTATTACATACAGACATTTTCGAATGCATACAATTACTATCCTTAATTCATTGTAATAAATCTTCTAAAAGAGTCTCTGTTTTCCCGCTGAGAAATGACCTGTAACCTTTTATGGAGACTCAGATCTGTGAGATCAGTGGCGGTGATTCAGTCTGACGTGGATCTAGCACTGTGTGCTTCCTGAATGAGCTGTTTTCAGCTGTTTTGAGTCCAGAGTAACAATAATGGACAAACTGTCCAAGCTCATACAGCAGGTTTCCCTTCAGTTTGTTTGGGTTGATGTGGGTGGTTGACTAAATCCAAAATAATCCTTTCACAAGGTAAACACTTGACCTGACTACTTCAACTAATGGGTTTATATACATTTATTTTAATCATGACAACTCACAGAATAGTTTGTCATGGTAGTGGATATGACAGTGCTACATACAGCAGATCTAGACAGGTGGAGCTGGGGGAGGTGGAGGGTTTTTGACAGCGTGCTGCGATACGTGCTTACAGCAAATGCAGAAGCAAACGATTTAAATGTGATGAAACAGAGAACAGATGAAACAGACCAGAAACAGAGATCAGCTCATGCCATTTTGGGATGATGTGATTCTTAGCTAAATGCTATAGTTACTGTACGGTGCTTAACAGTGGTCAAAAAGGATTTACAAACCGACTTCTGGATTGACCCCTTTTTGTAAACTCAGACATGTGGATTCAGATGGCAATTAAAGTAACACACTTGGCGTTTGTCAAAAAAATAATAAATAAATAAATAAATAAATAAATAAATAAATAAAAATATAAAAGGTAGGCAATTTAGCCCTGATTTTTTATGCAGGTGATCAGAGTAAAACACAAATATTCTGGATTTAGACAGCAATAAAATCACAGACTAGACCCTGTAAAGTTAAAATGACCTTATTTCCCCATGAGAAACAATTACCATAGATTGATTTTCCATAACCATTGCAAGCCTGTCACTTTCACTTCATCTGAAACTCTCAAATGAAACAAGTTAATTTTATATAAATACTAAAAGTTCATGACTTACTAGAAAAAAGTTTTGTGAAGTCAATAACTAATTATATTGAGTCATAACATAACTCAAACTGAATCAGTTACAGCAGATATAATTTTCCCAGCATGTTTTGCTTCTTATTGTTAATGGACAGTAGAAGATTTGAAATCAAAAACGTGTTATTTTATGCGTTTTTGGCTGAAGATTAATATCTACAATATCTAATAACTGAATAAATCAATAAATATCTAAAACGTCTAATATATTTACAATCATGGACAAAAATATCAGCACCCTTGCAATTCTGTCAGAAAATGCAACACTTCTCTCAGAAAATGGTTGCAGTTGCAAATGTTTTGGTACTCACATGTTTATTTATTTATTTGTTTGCATTGGAACAACACACACACACACTGTCACACACACACAAACACACAGGAGGAGACGAGAGGTAAGCGACAAAGAGAAACAGGGTTTATTGACAGCAATAGAGCAGTAGTGGGATTGAGACAAGAGTAATATCTTAGCTGACTGTCCTTGATGCGGTGAGAGTGTGAAGGAGTCCAGATACTGGCAGCCACGCGGAGAATAAGGAACAGGGAGGTACCAAAACGCAGGAGAACGACCATAGGGAGTCCGGTGCGAGCTTGAGACCCGACAAACGTAAACTGGTCAAACAGTCCTATTTATAGGGAGTGGCAGGTGGGAACAGGTGCATGTAGTCAGAATTAAGGTGACGTGGAACGGGTGGGAGGAGCTCCCAGAGGCGTGGCTTGTGAGGGTGGCTGTGGTGAATGCCTGACACACACACACACACACACACACACAAAAAAAAAAACAGAGAAGAAAAGTCAAAACTCTCCAGCACTTTGTTTGTAACCATTTCTAAGTGCTTTTTGAAGTGTGTTTCGGGTCATTGTCCTGCTAGAAGACCCATGACCTGTAATGGAGATGCAGCTTTCTGACACTGGCCACTATGTTGCGCCCCAAAACTATTTAGTAATCATCAGACTTCATGATAGTCAAACGTGGTGGAGGTTCAAAGATGTTTTGTGGTTGCTTTGCTGCTTCTGGCACTGGATGCCTTGATTGTATGAATAGATACAATCAAGGCATCCAGTGCCAGAAGCAGCAAAGCAACCACAAAACATCTCTGAACCTCCACCACGTTTGACTGTAGGAAAAAAAGCTCTGCTTTTGTCTCATCTGTCCACAGTATGTTCTCCCAGAAGGATTGTGGTATTGTCACAGAAGTTTTGACAAACTCCAGTCTTGTTTTTTTATGCCTTTGTGTCAGCAGTGGTGTCCTCCTGAGTCTCCTACCATAGCGTCACTTTTCATTCAGATGGTGACAGACAGTGTGAGCTGACACTGTTGTACCCTGTGTCTGCAGATCTTCTTGAATTTGTTTGGAAGTTAATCAGTGTTCTTTATCCACTATTTGAGCAATCCTTTGTTGAAATTTTTAATTAATTTTGCTCTTCCATCCACGTCCAGGGAGGTTAGCTACAGTGCCATGGGCTATAAACCTCTAGATGATATTGCTCACAGTGGAAACAGGAACATTAAGATCTCTGGAGATGGACTCGTAGCCTTGAGATTGTCCATTTTTTCTCTCAAATCCACAGAACTTTACACTTCTTTCTTTGCTCCATGCTCAGTGTGACACACAACACAAAGGCTGAGTCAACTTTTCTCCATTTTAACTGGTTACAAGTGTGATTACTATATTGCCCACACCTGTTACTTTGCCACAGGTGTGTCTAAATACAAATTACAGAAGCATCACACGCTTGAAAAGCAATTATTTCTTACAATTTTGACAAGATACCAATATTTGAGTTCTGTGTGAAATTTTATCAAGTTTGACTTTTCTTCTCTGTTTTTTTTTTTCTTTTTTTTTTTTTTTTTTTTTTTGTGTGTGTGTTGTTGCAGTGCAAACAAAAACCATAAGCACGTGAATACCAAAGCATTTGCAACTGGAACAATTTTCTGAGAGAAGTGTTGCATTTTCTGACAGAATTGCAAGGGTGCCGATATTTTTGGCAATGACTGTATATATATATATATATATATATATATATCAATAGAACATTAATTACTGTAATTTTGTGAGATAAATAAGCCTGTAGTTAGATTGAAGGTGGACCAAAAACATGAAGACTATCTTCTGCTTAAGGATGAATTCCCAAAGCAACAAAAATGTCCCAATTAATCTGAATTCACCTTATTTAAAGTAACGTCTGTGCACACTACACCGCAATCTGTTAATCATACATGCATGTGTGCTTGTTTTATTGATAGCTACTTAGCAGTAAGATATTTAAATTGTTTCTTATTTGAATTGTTTTATGTAATTGAGTTTTAGCTAAATGAAGTACTTTTGAATGTATTTATAGTTCAGTTTAATGCTAAGAAATATTATTTTTCCCTCTTGTTTATGTTCTATGGATTATTTCTTATGTAACCTGTTTTGGTTCTCCTGTTATCTGACCTGCAAAGAAAATCATCTTGTACTGTTAGGCAGGCATAACTGTGTACTGATCATTGGTAGATAGTTCTTGTGGTGACACGGCTAGAGCAGAAATGAATTACTTGTACACTGACCATCACTACCAGAGGCTAACAAAAACTTTACTCAACTGCCATGCTGTCTACAGCCTACAAAGACAGCTGCCTTTAAATGCAGCATCCTAATGAAAATGGAAGTGACTAATTTGCAAAGCTCTGCATTAACAGCAACTCATACATAAGCAAAGTCATAATAATAGTCGTAATTGTATTTAAATAAAGTATGATTAGCTATGCCTAGTACCGCTGCTTCATTACTAAGTCGATTTAAAAATGTAAAAAAAGAAAAAGAAATGCTGCTTTTGATTGTCTGCATATGGATGTGTGCATCATAAATACACTTCTTGGCCATGGTAGTGGTGTTTTAGCAAGTAAACACAGTTAGATATGTTTTTAGTGACTGTAAATTAGATTTGTGTCAAAATATTAGATCTATGCATCAGGTCTTGCACTGCAAAAGCAGCCTAATAGATGTGTCTGCCTTTATGCTGCAAGAAACAACAAAACCACTCTACTGCTCTTAATGTTTCATTAAGTAATAAATAACTATAAAATGCATTCTATTGTTTTATATTTATTTATATATTTTATTCTAGTTTTCTTTCTGTTTTTACATTTTTTATTTTATGATACTTTTCAGATATTGCAGAAACATCAGGTGGCATCTGTCAGATGAAATCACACCTCTCCATCAAAGCAGAAGGCCAGTCAAAATGAGAGCCGTTCTTCACCTGTGACAAGTGTCCGAACGTCCACAAGCCCGGCTGCCTTTGTCCTTGAATATAGCAGGACCAAAACACACAAAATCCTGACTTCTTCAGCACTGCTTGGCTGACGTGGCACGTCTCGATGTGGGAGAGTCAGTTCTCTTGGCTGTTCTAGTCTTCTTTTGTCATGGTGGCTTTTGCGATTTCCCTCCCTCGCTGCTGCATGTGAAGTTCGTCATGACAACCAATTAAACACAGCAAGGAGAACAAGCCTAAGTAAAGCAATTAAGAGCTGATGCCGAATTGCGTGCTCACGGCTGTGACTGATATTTAATTTTTGCGCTTACTTGAAGAGGAGTAATTAGAGGAAAAGAATCCAGTGGAAAGATTGAGTGTGTTGAGTCAGACTCCGGTTAACACTTCACAAACATGACCCACACAAGCGCTCTTTGTACGGATGGATGGCAGAAGCAATGCAGTAAAACTCTTCTAAATGAGACTGTGATGAGTCGATATGTAACAGGCGGTAGCATTTTTAGGCACAATTGAAGCCCCACGGGGACCCCATCGGAATGCGATTTCTACTGAGAGGGCATATGATAAAAATGGTACTAACTATGGTGTGAATTTGTTTGTCTAATTTAAGACTATTATCTATGGAGAATCCATGGCGGACACCCAAATCCACTGTAATTTTATAAATAATACAGTTTAGGTGTCACAGATCAGGCGAGAATGTACTTGTAATGCAGTTTGTTAATAAAGGTAGCGTCTATTTGAAAATTTGTGTCAATGTTTTCAGACATGTGAACTCCAGGGCATCAGAAACTGTTCAGCACTCATGAATCCACCCGAGAGCACCTCACCTCGGCCAGATCTTCTGGAATATACTGTTGGCTCTGATGTCGCTATAGTGGTTAAACATGAGATATAATTAGTTTTGGGCAACTCTAATGGGTAGTCTTTGGTCTCATTAAACTATTATTTGTTCCAGAGCAAATAGTTTTGGCAAAATCTCGTCATGTAAATTCTATGTTGTATATCAGAGTGCGGTCTTTGTATGTTTGACTGAATTGCTTAGCAACTTTTATGATGGCTGTTGTTTATTAATTATTATTATTTAATAAATAATATTTTATATAAAAATAGTAGTATTTATGTTACATCCACGCCAGGCTCCACCCTCACTACAACGCAACGCTCACAATCACCCGAGTTCTGATCACCAGCACCTGACAGCTATCATCTCATCAATCAAGCACCACATAAAAGCACACACCAACCTGCAGTCCCTGTCCAAGCTCGACTATTCGAAGTGGACTCGCTGATCTCAACTTATTACCTGTCATACTTACCTGTTTGCATTTACCTGTTATCTCCTTGTTGGTTCCTCGTTCTCCTTCAGATTCCCAGCGATCGCCTTCCTCGTGTCCTCCCGTGAGTTGTGGTGTGTGATTGTGGTGTTTGTCATTGGCTTCGTCGTCGTCGGATCATCTGTGGATACAACGGAAACAGAACTGGTTACATTCTCATTCTACGCTCTCAAACTCTCTCAAGATTGTCTACTTACCTGTTCTTCTCATCCTGTCTGTTGAACTCATTTATAATAAACTGTTATTGCATATACTTACCATCTGTGTCCCGTCCGCTTCATAACAATTTAAAGGGGTGCTATTATGCTTTTTCACTTTTTGAATTTTAGACAGTGTGCGGTGTGTATGTTTGGGCATAAAAAGATCTACAAAGTTACAAACATCAAAGTCCACTCCAAAGGGAGATTTTTTTTTTAAAAATCCCTTTTCAAGAACTACAATGAACAGCTCCTTTGGACTACAACGTTTGTTTTCCGCATGTTCTGATGTCACTACACAGCCCATTAGAATATCATTAAAATAAATTCCACCTACGAAAATTCAAATTGATGGGGGGGTGTGTAGGGACGAGGTGGGGGATTAGCTTAACTTTAGCGATGCAGTGCAGTGCAGTGCAGTTTCAACGAGCTGCAGTGCAGCAGGTATAAACACAAGCATTGACTAGAGTAGCCGTGTCAGAGCTGTAATGCGCCGCAGACGTGTGCAGTGTGTGGTAAGAGATTTATTTATCATACAGTGTAGATAGCTTCACTTATAACGCAAGTGTTTTTTAAAACGCATAAACTTGCACTAGAATAGGTTAGACTAATCAGTGATGATGTTCTTTGATAATGTTAAACTGCTTTTAGCATTATGCTGGAGCTGGTTTTGGGCAACAAAACTAGGTATGTAAATAATTAAATTAGCACGATAATATCATGTATTGGGGATCTTGCAGGTTGACGATAGGACCCAACACTACTGTAGTGTATTATTTACTCACCCTCCATGCATCCTATGACTTCCTTCTTTCAGACGATTGCAATCAGAGTTATACTAAATTTTATCCTGGCACTCCCAAGCTTTAGAACGGCATAGACGGGTGTTTGTCTTCATCAGTCCAAAACAAGTCCAATAAAGTGCATCCATCCATAATAAAAGTGTCTCACACGGCTCCGGAGGGTCAATAGCAAATCGATGCGTTTTTGTAAGAAAAATATCCATATTTAAAACATTGGAATCACTTTAATCTAGCTTGTGCTAACAGTTGTACATGGAACTTGCTTCTTGACAAGGGGCGTGACAGTACTGAAACACCATCTAAGCTGTTCGCAACACAGTGGGACAGCTAACCAATCACAACACATTCGTTTTTTGGATGGCGGGCCTTCATTAAACCCGGAACTAATCAAGCTATTTGTGCCAGGCTGGGAGAAAGGTATTGTAATAATGTAAATTATATGAAAAATAATGTGTATTTCGAACCACCAAGCATGAGTTGTTCTAGTACACCCCCAAAACAAAATTATGACTTTGTAAAAGAGCTTAATACGACCCCTTTAAAAGTGTTTAGTACTGAGAAATGGTGTCTGTGTTCGTGATGGTGATTTTAGTTAGATTGTTCCTCCATTAGATGGCGATGGCATTAGATGTTCTTTTTTGCGTATTTACAAACTTGTGCCATCGAACTGTTGTATAAATGCAATATCACACTCATAGACGTGAGATATGTCTGTATATTTGCACGCTACGGCTGAATCACAGCAGTGCCGATATACAGCCATATCTCACGTCTATGAGTGTGATATTGTTAATTTATTACACGGCTCTGTGGAATACTCGATTCTGATTGGTCAGTCACCACATTACAGGTAACTGCAGTCAGCACTGGTTGCTTGCTAGGAACGTTTTCTTCATGTAAGCTTTGCATTTGGCTGGCTAATAAAATATTAAAACTCAAATCAATATACTCTGTACAATTATTTATGTCATCCTGGTATCGCAGACCTGTAGTCTTGTTTTATACAAACACAGCTGCTGCCATTTTGCGACAATTGTTTTGTGCACTGTAATGGATTGTAAAATACCTAATAAACTGTTAGGATTTTAAAACAGTTCCATCTTAAATCAATATTTTTTATCGCCATAATTATTTATGTGTTGCAATGACATTTGACAACTAGTATGACTATACCATATCTATGAAACGCACAATATGTACGATTTTCTGATTAAAATATCCAAAAACCACTAGAGTTTTAATATTTTTGATGATGACAGGTGACAAACGCACAGAGTAGCATTATAACAGAAAACTTTCAACACACTCAAATGCATCTAGTATGATAAAACAGCGCTGCTTTTTCTTACATACAGTGAACTTAATAAGTCTTTTAATACATTAGCTCATCCGTGGACATGATTTCTGCCCGAGTCCCATTGGAGTGCATCGGCTGTGGGGATGAAGACAACAACTCCCGTGATTCCACACTCAAACATGCCGTCATCAAACTACACTTTTGTTTCTTTGTTTGTTTTAAATATGTGCCCTCTAGCGGCAAAAACTTACATATTGTTCCTTTAATGTCCGTCTAGTTTGAACTTGCCACTTGCTAGCAACTGCTTTCTCCACGAAAGTTTTGTGTTTAAATATTTCAACTCAAATCAGTATTTTAGTTTTGTAGCAAGTAGCCATGTAATAAGTGGGATCATGTACATCCAGCCCCTTGTTAATGCAAAATAATGCCCTTTGGTCTTTTACAACAGCTCTCTGCTTTGATAAGTCTGTCTGGCTTTATTCTGCGATAATAACCAGCTAGATGTACATTATCCCTTACACAGGGAATCCTCCGGCATCAAAGAAAGAGCAAAAGGCACCGCTCCAGATGTTGATGGCTCTTTGCCAACAGGGGATGGGAGTAGGAGGTCTTGCACAGACTTTCTGGACTTTGGTGGTAGGACTGGAACTTGGTAATTCCGAGCTCAGCAAGATTTTTAATGATTGCCTTGATAACCCCTTGCCTCCTTGGGAAATGGAGGGGCTCAAGACTCTTGATTATTGGGAATTCATTGATTATCTCTGTTACCGCATTTTACTAATGCAGTGTTGGTCTGAGCCTATTGCAGTGCCCCCGGAGATGTCAGAGCCCCCTCCAGTTGATAGTGAATCTTCACTGTCTTGCAAAGCGAAGGTCAAGCATGAGGAGGGTAGCAAGGTCCGCTCCAGTGGTCTCTGATCAGGTGGTCCTGGAGGACCTGACTCCGGTGGTCTCAAGTCTGGTGGTCTTGGAGGATTCGACTCTGGTGGTCCCAAGTCCGGTGGTTCTGGAGGACCCGACTCTGGTGATCCTAGAAGTTACTGAGCTGCCCGCTCTCTTTGTCTATCCTGTGATCCTTCCTCTGCTGGCTCCACCCAGGCTCCTTGCTTTGCCAGCTCCAACCAAACTCCTTGACCTACTGGCCCCACCAATGCTTTCTGCTTTGCTGACTCCACTTGAGCTTCCTGCTTTGTTGGTCCAGGAGTTTTCAAAGTCCACTCCAGAGCCCACTCCAGTCCAGGAGTCCTCAGATACACTCCTGAGCCCGCTCCAGTCCGAGAGCGTTTAGAGTCCACTCCAGAGCCTGCTCCAGTTTGGAAACCCTCAGAGTCCACTCATGAACCCGTTCCAGTCCAGGAGTTCTCAGAGTCCACTCCAGAATCCTCTCCAGTCCAGGAATCCTCAGAGTCCAGAGGGGGGTGGGGGCATGATACATGCCATGAACTCTATTTCCCATAGTCCTTTGCTCAGTCTTTTCTGTACTGATTATCATCAGCTTTAGGTCATTTACTCATTGGCTCATCACTATTTATACCATGCTCACTTTGTATTTTGTTGTTGCAGTATTGGACCTATTGTGTTGTGTTTTTGTTACACTGTCTTTATGGATTACTTTTTGCCAATGTTTGAAAGGACACCTAAACTGACAGAAAAGATTGGATCCATTTCAATACCATTCCTGTGATACCAATCGAGTGCTCAAGCAGATAACAGAATCCTGTGACCCACAAAGTCAAAAGCTGAACTCAAATCTAGGAGCAGCAAGGCCATGGTATTAGCAGTGTTTGTGGTCATTAAAATATCACTGAAATGTTTAAAAGAGTAGACTCAGTGCTATGAAGTGTTTCAAAGCTGGACTGAAAATATCATAGAAGGAATTGATTTGCAGGCAATTCTTCTGTAAAAACTGTATGAAAAGCTTTTTTGAGAGTGGATAAGTGTAAAAATGAAACATGGATCTATAATTTGCATATATTGCGGCATCAAGTGAGCATCAAGTTTTGTTTTTTTTTTGTTTTTTTTGAGGATGGGAGACACAGTGGCGAATTTAAAGCAGGCTGGAAGCATCCCAGTCACTAGACAGTTATTAATGATGACCTGACTGTTTAAAAAATGTGTTTTAGAAAACGGGAAGGAAGAATGTCATGAAAAGAAAAAGTAGGTTTCAATTTTAAAGTGATTTCTCTACATGTCTGAAGGGAGACTGGCTCAAATTCACTCCACTGTGAACAGGATAAAGAGGGATCAAGTACAGGCTGTATCGAGGTAAAAACCTGGGCTTGAGTAGTATTGATTTTGTGAGAAAAGAGGTTAAGAAAATTTTCACACTCGAAAGAAGAGATAACAGAAGTCTTAACAGGAGGGTTTAGGACAGAATCGCTAGTAACACTTTAGTATAAGGAACAATTCTCACTATTAACTAGTTACTTATTAGCATGCTATTATTAACATACTGGCTGTTTATTAGTACTTATAAAGCACATATTCTGCATGACCATATTCTACATTCCTAATCCAACTCAATACCTGAATTTAACAATGTATTAATAAGCAGCAAATTAGGAGTTTATTGAGGCAAAAAGCTGTAGTTAATAGTGTGTTAATAGCTACTTCCAAAACTATATGCTGTTACATATACAAAAATGCCTGATTTAGCCCATAAAACCATCAAGACAACACCAGATTTTTTGATTCTTCATTTTGTAGCATAGCACATCTACTTACAGTTTTCTGTATATATACTTTTAGGGGCACTTAATATGTGTCAGCATGAAGTTAGCAAACAGCAAAATAAACAATAAAACAACAACAAGTGCATAATTTATCCATGCTGCAGAGCTTATGGGAAAACATTTAGGGAAATTATGTTGGGCTGACATGGGTTGTTATGCAGTAAGAAAATGACATTTAATATTTGAGACTCAGAAGGTTTCGTAAACTAGAAAATACACTATATTGCCAAAAGTATTCGCTCACCTGCCTTGACTCGCATATGAACTTAAGTGACATCCCATTCCTAATCCATAGGGTTCAATATGACGTCGGTCCACCCTTTGCAGCTATAACAGCTTCAACTCTTCTGGGAAGGCTGTCCACAAGGTTTAGGAGTGTGTTTATGGGAATTTTTGACCATTCTTCCAGAAGTGCATTTGTGAGGTCACACACTGATGTTGGACGAGAGGGCCTGGCTCTCAGTCTCCGCTCTAATTCATTCCAGAGGTGTTCTATCGGGTTGAGGTCAGGCCAGTCAAGTTCATCCACACCAGACTCTGTCATCCATGTCTTTATGGACCTTGCTTTGTGCACTGGTGCACAGTCATGTTGGAAGAGGAAGGGGCCAGCTCCAAACTGTTCCCACAAAGTTGGGAGCATGGAATTGTCCAAAATGTCTTGGTATGCTGAAGCATTCAGAGTTCCTTTCACTGGAACTAAGGGGCCAAGCCCAGCTCCTGAAAAACAACCCCACACCATAACCCCCCCTCCACAAAACTTTACATTTGGCACAATGCAGTCAGACAAGTACCGTTCTCCTGGCAACCGCCAAACCCAGACTCGTCCATCAGATTGCCAGATGGAGAAGCACGATTCGTCACTCCAGAGAACGTGTCTCCACTGCTCTAGAGTCCAGTGGCGGCGTGCTTTGAACCACTGCATCCGACGCTTTGCATTGCACTTGGTGATGTATGGCTTGGATGCAGCTGCTCGGCCATGGAAACCCATTCCACGAAGCTCTCTGCGCACTGTTCTTGAGCTAATCTGAAGGCCACCTGAAGTTTGGAGGTCTGTAGCGATTGACTCTGCAGAAAGTTGGCGACCTCTTCGCACTATGCGCCTCAGCATCCACTGACCCTGCTCCGTCAGTTTACGTGGCCTACGACTTCGTGGCTGAGTTGCTGTCGTTCCCAAACGCTTCCACGTTCTTATAATACAGCTGACAGTTGACTGTGGAATATTTAGGAGCGAGGAAATTTCATGACTGGACTTGTTGGACAGGTGGCATCCTATCACAGTTCCACGCTGGAATTCACTGAGCTCCTGAGAGCGACCCATTCTTTCAGAAATGTTTGTAAAAACAGTCTGCATGCCTAGGTGCTTGATTTTATACACCTGTGGGCATGGAAGTGATTGGAACACCTGATTCCGATTATTTGGATGGGTGATCAAATACTTCTGGCAATATAGTGTATGTCATTGCTTTTTTACAGTAGCAGCACAGACTATTTAAATGTTTTTTTGTCCTTCTGGAGTTTGACAGCCCCTGCTCACTATGAACTGTGGTTATATGGAAAAAAGCTGTGTCAAAATTTTGTTCACCACTGATAAAAGAACACACAACAGCTATTCAACTGCATCCCATTTTTACAGCAGGTGCATCTGATGAGAGTTTGAACTAAACTCTGGAGAGCAGAATAGCCCTGATATACAGGTTTCGAATGACAAAAAAAGGCCATCATTTGCTTTTTTTTTTTTTTCTTTTTTGCTCAAGACTATTGTGTATTGTGTATTAGTATCACAGGATCACATGAACTATTACATCTAGTGTTGATTAAACCATACTGATATGTTCCAGGGTTATTTTTAGTGGCCAGCACATGAACACCCCTCAAACTGTCACACGTATATGCATGAGTAAATGCTTCCTAGCTGTTACTCCAGTTGTGCTTTTATTTATTTTCAAGAGTCAATAGAGAGTTTATAGATCCTGCAGGTTTGTTAAGCTTAATGGCCTTTTCATTGATTGAGTTGCGTGCACAGCTACTTGGTGGACGAGAGCCAGCAATATTCTTTTAAATAAAGATATCTAGGCACCTTTTGCTCTCTGGTTTTATAGCTCAGGTTGTGTTTAATGCACGGTTTGTTTTGAGTGCTGCAAAATAGCCTTTATGAGAGCGTTATTTATTCAGCAGATGTCTGATTAAGCCTAGTTTCTGAAGAGGGTATTGAACCAGCGTGTCTTTCATTGCCGTTGCTGAGCCTGCCAACAGGATTCAATTCAATAATGAAATTGTCTTTCCCTGTGCTGCAGCTGATCTGTGTGTAGCATTAGTTTTAGTAACATCCAAGACCCATTTATTTCTCTAACGCTCACAAATGAGGGTCTGCTGACCTGAACGAGAGGGGGCATGTTGTTCATTCAGTTTGGCATATGAGTCAAACTTGTTGCAAAAGGAGAGTAAGATGACCAGATTATTAAAAAGGTTTAATTTATTTAGGCTGCTGTTGTTTTCCCTCTAGATTAATAAAAGTCATGTATGACAATGTTTTGGATGGAATAGCATAATGCACTGTATGTTGTCTACAACTGTCACAGTATGTTTGTGTTTGAGGACTTTTAAGTTGATACATATTAAAATAAAACCAAAATCGCAATATTTAGTCAAATATATGCATTTGAAAAATCAACTTGTAATAAGTATCAATAAAGCACATGAGTGTCAATGAAGCATACAGTACTGCTCTCGCCACCCTATTTCCTATTTTAAGTAAAAATAGAAAAAGTATATTTCTCTCTAAAGAAATTTAAAGCAAACAGCATAATCCATATGTTGTTTCCGTGTATATGTGATGCCGCTGCCGGCTAGCTTACATCACAGTTCCTACGGTGCGAATACAAACAGGAAAATGTCCTTAGGGAACATTTAGTTCTTAGAAATGTCCTGGTGCCTAGTTCCTAGAATTACGTGGTGCAAAAAACCCTAGTCTATGTATTAAAACCCTTGGTATACCCATTCTGTTCATTGCCCAGTTTAATGTCATATATAAAGAATGGTTTTGTGATTATGACAGAAGTTTGACAGCAGGAGAGCTGGTTGCTTTCCATCCAGCAAGACATCCATCCCCTGGAAGAATACCATGGCTCCTTGCTCCCTCAGCTCCAGCATAGTCTGTCAACCTCAGGATCCACCGGCCTCCCTTGCCACTCCAGCTCTGCGTAAAAGTAAAAGTGTATTTACCAGAAAAGTAAATCTGTTAATTTTATGGTAATTTTCCAGGTTTAATGTGTGAAAGGGGCTAATGAGTCAGGAAAAACTCATGAAGATTGCTAATTACTTGGTGTTCTTTCATCACACTGGAAATGAAAGGTCAGTAATAGTGCATTGCATTGTTGGAAATTATATTTCCCACAGTCTATACAGCATACTCTTGCAAAGTTTTGCTAAAGTCAAGCCGCAGTTTATTAAAGAGGTCCTATTATGTTTTTGGTGTGTACTAGATTAGGTTTTCATGCTTGATTGTTCTAAAAATGCATTATTTTCCACATATTTTACATTGTTGGAGCATCCCTCCTCCCAGTTTGTCTCAAATGCTCTGTTTAGTTCCTGATGAAACACCTCCTTCTGAAATGAGTCAGTCAGTTTTAACAGTAAAAACCTGTTAAACAGTAAGTTTCCCTATGGTGAAAAACTGTATTGGACATTACATGTAATATACCGTATACTGTATAATATACAAAGTATACCGTTTTTGGAAGTGAAAATGAATGTAAAATTTAAAGTGAACCATAAATTATATTAATATTAATATTAATATAATATTAACCATAAATTCACATTCCCAGAGTTAAAACTTAAAATGTTGCTACCATATTTGTTTACGATTTTTTCCCCCCATAACTTATTGTCAGTAAAGCATTCATGTAAATTCAAACAAGCAAGAGCAGCAAGATGACCGCAGACCCTCACCCCAGTCTTGCAATGTTCAAGAAAGTCAAACCAAATTTCAGCATCAAGAACAGAAGGACCAAATTCTGATCATCTACCTTGCCTAATAATTGAACCAGATCAGTATATTTTAAGTTCTGTGAGAGGACACACTCACACAGACAAACAGATTAACACATGATCTAATTTACAATAGTCTTAAAACATTAGATCTCTTGAAATGGAATGTGCTAAATCAACAATAAACTGACTTTAACTGAAAAATTGGCTGTCCTACTGTCCTCCTACATTATCGACACACCATTGTCCTGTTTATATAGCATTATAAAGCTGCTTAGACACAATCTGTTGTATAAAGTGCTAAATTAATTAAGATGACATTACTTGACTAATACAATTATGTCAAGTAAGTGCAAAACAATATAATGCAATTTAAAATGGTAAAACCTTACAGTATTATGTAAACAAACATGTGCAGTGTGCTGAGCAATGTGTGTCCTGTCATCCCTGTTACTCTGGTCAGTCCTGTGACTATGGCATCAATCCTGTTACTGTCATTAATTTCATTAAAAAAAAAAAAATATATATATGTATATATATATATATTTGATACAACCTTCCAGGTTTTTCCATTGTAACTTTAACTATAATTTATTTTGGACAAAGCCCTTTTTTTTTTTTTTTAAATATCTCTCATATATATATATAATGACAAATATAGAAATATAAAACTAAACAGTATACACTAAAAAGTATATAGTATATAGTAACATATGTGTCTGTGAGATGGTTGACAAAAAAAACAAGTTTTTTTTTCCAAGTAGGAAAGGCACCGATTTGGTGGAATGATCCACATATGAAATATGTTCTGATTGGTTCCAGAAATGAGTCATTCAGGCCTCGTCCCTTTTTTACATAACCTTGTGAGTTCACAATATCCGGAAGAAGCGTGCTGTAGTCTGAGCAAACCATTTGTTGCAGTTCTTGAAACGTGTTTTCTGTTAAATAGACTATCTCTCTCTGGAGTAGACTTTAAGCTTTATAACCTTTCAACTAAAGTTGAAAGCATGAAAAAGCAAAATGCAAGGGCAAAAACTACAAACAAAACCAAAACACAAGGAATACTGGAGACAAAAGGAAAGCAAACATGAGGCAGTCCATTTAAATGAAGAAACACACGAAAGAAACAAAGAAGACCAGACATAGAAATATAAAAGAAAACAAGGAGCTAAATTAGACACGGAAACAAAAGCAACAAACAACAAGAGCAAAGCACACTACAAAGTAAAAGCCCACATAAAAGAAAAGAAATGAAAAGCACAAGGACAGGAAGAACATGCAACTTCTTTCATATATATAGTATACATATTATGCAAAGCATGCATTTGCATATCTGAATGACCTTCTACATTTGCTAAACTCTGCACTGTAGCGCACATATGCTATCATGAACGTAGATGGGGTCGAACAGGGACACCATCTCTCCACACGGACATTTTTTAATCTGACAGGGCTCGTTTTACCGCCCTCACACCTCTCTGCTAAGAGCTCGTCCTGTCAGAAAGCCTCAGTGTCAATGTTGCTTCTTCACTGAGCTGCAGGCTCGACCTCTCGCCTTACGGCGTCATCGTTCTGCTTTAATGACAGCAGTAGTCGAGCCTGCATGGACTGATGATCACGTTATCCGGCATGATTTGACAATCTGCACATTCACGTGATCAGTTATTTAAACAGTGAATTGGAAACATCATTGTGTTATAACATTTGTAATTACGCGCTTTCCATTGGTGGCTCGGCTCATTTTGTCCATTGTTTTATAAACAGGCTTATCAGCGGCGGCTGAACAAACACCCAGTGTCTGTGTACCGCGCTGGGGAAAAGTGGAAACCTACTTAAGCTTTGCGCCTTGGGTTGTCTGTAAAGACCCTGTTTGCTTTTCTAATGGAGTGTGCTCTTGTGCTGGTCAGGTGTTGCCTCTGTGATAGCGTAAGTACAGCGAGTAGACAGAGAACAGTAAGGTACCATTACCGTTTTGGCTAATGTAATTTGGAGGTGGAAAAGAACATCAGCCCCACACAAACAAGCACACACATGGCGTTGGTGATTTGTAGCGCTGCCGTGAAGATGATCATTGGCTTTGACCCAAACCGCAGGTCAGATGTCTGACTTTGCAGTTGATTTCTCTCATTAACCTGAACATTAGTTCACCATCTTTTTTTTTTAGCAACACTAGCAAATCAGAAAGCATGAACAGACTAAACAGAGCTGAATAATGACTATGAATAAGTTTTCATGATAAACTGTGCAACGCTGACACCGTTAAACATGATTAAACGTGATTTTTTGCAGCATGCGAATTGTCGGTATAGGCTTGGCTGTTTTATATTAGGGTGCTGTTATTTTGGCCGGCATCTTATCATGCGCCTAACAGGATATTACTGTTTTTGTGTTGTTCTGCTTTTATCTGACTGTTGAAGAATGATTATTTTTCTGGAGCATATTCTCAGATGTCAGTTTGATCTTGATGGAGTGAACCTGTCCCTTGAGCTCACCTATCACTTTTAAAGGAGTCATTTTCAAAGAGCAGCCCTAATGTGTCTTCTTCTTTCATCCGTGTACAACACAGATGGAGCTCGAAGGACGCTTCGCCTTTGAGTCGATCCACCCATGCTGTCGCAGAGTTACGACCAGCACTGCCCTTCAGCTGCTGCATTGAAACCTCAGCTGAATGAGAGCACAATATAAAGCATGTGAAAGACTCCAGATTCATCTCACTTACAAAGACAACATCCAATATTGGGCTGTATTTTATAGCAGCAGACAGAGCAAGAGTGATTATTGGGCATTCAACATCAGGGTTGCCACAAAAATAGCCAAAATGCATTCCGGGGGGAAATGGCAATCAAAATCCCAACTAAATCTGGGAGCTCAAAAACAAACAAACAAACAAACAAACAAAAAAATGTTTTTATATATACACTGACCAACATTATAAACGCAACACTTTTGTTTTTGCTCTCATTTTTCATGAGCTGAACTCAAAGATCTAAGACTTTTTCTGTGTACACAAAAGGCCTATTTCTCTCAAATATTGTTCACAAATCTGTCTAATCTGTGTTAGTGAGCACTTCTCTTTTGCTGAGATAATCCATCCACCTCACAGGTGTGGCATATCGAGATGCTGATTAGACAGCATGATTATTGCACAGGTGTGCCTTAGGCTGGACACAATAAAAGGTCACTCTAAAATGTACAGTTTTATCACACAGCACAAAGCCACAGATGTCGCAAGTTTTGAGGGAGCGTGCAATTGGCATGCTGACTGCAGGAATGTCCACCGGAGCTGTTGCCCATGAATTGAATGTTCATTTCTCTACCATAAGCCGTCTCCAAAGGTGTTACAGAGAATTTGGCAGTACATTCAACCGCAGACCATGTGTAACCACACCAGCCCAGGACCTCCACATCCAGCATCTTCACCTCCAAGATCTGAGACCAGCCACCCGGACAGCTGCTGCAACAATCGGTTTGTTTGGATTTTAGTTTTAATGTTCAAAAGGGTTGTGTTGTTATCTGCCCTAGCTCCCTCTGAAGGTATTACAAAAAATGTTTTATAACATTTGTTTACTAAATTACTACTGTAACTTTACAGTATATAATGATGATCTTTAAGCATAGAGTATTTTGAGTGATGATGGTAGTTTAGTTTAGTTAGAACTACTGCTGTAGTTGTCTTTGTTTACTTAGTTAAGCATTAAACTGCTAACAACTCTTAGCAGCCTGTTTACAGATGAAACTGACCTGCACTTGACGTCCTGAACAGGTCAGTAGTTTTGCCTCTATGATCCACCCATGTGCTTCCACTCCATTCTCGAGTCACTTGCAATGATTACTCTTTGGAGGAGATGTGGAGCGCGCACGAGCCGAATCGCAATGCCAGTCAGAGATTTGTTATCGAATGGTGATCCACCAAATGCTGATTAAAACTACAGTAACGAACCTAGTTTGAAAATGTAAGAAGTAGAAAGTACAGATATTTGTGTAAAAATGTAAGGAGTAAAAGAAAAAAGTAGTCAGAAAAATAAATAGTGAAGTAAAGTACTGATACCAGAAAAATCTACTTAAGTACAGTAACAAAGTATTTATACTTCCTTACTTCCCATCTCTGACTGTACTGAAGTACCTTTTTTCAAACATCTGTACTTTACTGAAGCAGTTTTATTTTGAGTAACTTTCATTTTTACTTCACTACATTCGAGAGCGTAAGAAAACATATCATTACTTCTTATAATATATCACGTGCTCCGAGACCCAGAAGCGTGTCTGATTCATGAACAAACTGATTCTTTTCAATGAACCTAAATAGATTCGCAAATCGCACCAAACGATTCATTCACGAATTGGATCTCCAGTGAACTGAATTCACAAGAAAGAACTGCAAAAAGTAAGTTACTAATGTCAAATTTTAGGATTAATTATTGTGACTAAAAATCATATTGAGGTCAAAACTGTCCGTTGTTTGTGAATTAAATCTGCTGTAAAGGGTGATCTGTTTAAGACACTGAAATGCTTTAATTCAGACACATCAACATCAGTGTCTCTATGTTTATTTAAATAACACAGATTAAATAAAATAACCAAGAGGCAACCTCCCGGTCTCCCTCTTGAAGCCAACACGGAAGTGACTAAAACTGCAATTCATCAACTGGTTGCTAGAGACTGGCTCCAAAAGGGAGTCAGTCCCATAGACTCCCCATGTTAAAATGGCCAACTTCACAGCAGAAACAAATATGTTTACAGCCTGGTTCAAAAAGCGGTTTTGGTCTGTATCGCTAATTTTGCCCTTCATGTCAACTGTGAGGGGGATGAATTTTTTTATAACTCATCTGTTTAATTTATATTGCGCCTTAAAGTTCTGCATAATGTAGGGCGTGGCCACTTGAGTGACAGGTGGATTGCTGCTTTTGTCACCACCGTTGCACTAGGTGGGCGTGGTCTCAGCAACCAGCTCTACCCACGTCCCACCTATTTGCCCATTTTCGATTATCTGTGAGTGACGTGCAATGTTTATTCATAACCATACTGAAAATAAGTAAATATTGTTATTATTGCTAACTGTCTAGCTAACAAGCTTGCTGGTGCTAAGTTGAGGTAATTTTTAGATATAAAGTCCAAATACTTTTATAGAACAAAAAAACAAAAAACAAAAAAGGCCTTATATAACTGTGACGTTACGCAAAACAACAAGCTTTAAAACACTTTTTTCTTACTGGTGAAAATTAGATAGTCAAATGTGTTTTCTCTCAGGTACATCGCAGTGTAAGCTTGGGAAAATCCCAGGTATTTTGAGCAGTAGGATTATAAAAAATGTGCTAATATCAAATTAAATGAAAAATAAATGTATGTGTACTTTTTTACTTAAGTACATAAAAAATTGGGTACTTTTATACTTTCACTCGAGTAAATTTGAAAAAGGAGCATGTATTTGTACGTATTTGTACTTTTACTCAAGTACTTGATTTGTGTACTTTGTCCACCACTGTAAGACACAAGACACATACAGGGGCAATTTTTGCACCAATATCTTGAATTTTAGGACATAACTGCATTTATGGAGTTGTTGCCCTGCATCATATTTGCCAACTATCATCTACTGTGTATGAAATATTAGATGAACGTTAACTGCGTTAAGATTAATTGCGTTAAACTGACAGCCCTAATATATAGGGCACAATGGGGCTAAAGGCACCCCGGGGCAAAAGGCGCCTTTGATATTATTTTTTTCTAAACCAGCTGGCAGAAAATGTGATGTAGCACTTTCCAAAACATCTGCTTTTCAACATACAAGTGCAAAATTGTCTGATCCTTGACACAATCATGGGCAGCAGCACAAAGTCGATTCTGTGCTTGGTTGATCTAATATTTGATGTTTTTAAATGTTGTTAAACGCTTGGTTATTTTATTTAATCTGTGTTATTTAAATTTTTCGTTTTTTGACCTTAAGCATAGAGACATTGATGTTGATGTGTCTGAATTCAAGCATTTCAGTGTCTTAAACAGATCACCCTTTACAGCAGATTTAATTTACAAACAACGGACAGTTTTGACCTCAATGTGATTTTCAGTCACAATAATTAATCCTAAAATTTGACATTAGTAACTTTCTTTTTGCAGTTCTTTCTTGTGAATTCAGTTCACTGGAGATTCGTTCTAAATGGATCATTTGAATCAGTGAGTTGTCGACTTGAGAACAGCGCAATAATTAACATGATAATTAATAGAAGCCAGACTTTTTCATTTGTTCACATGACATTGTTAGATTCAGATGGTAAATATCATATATTATGTTGGGTGTCCATCTTAATCACCATGTTTAGAATAAAACCATCATATTTAAAAACATAATATTAATCATATCATATAATGAAATATCATTTGTTGTTACTACTGTAAATCTATATTAAATTATTATGGGATCTCCTTCAATGCTTTCAGAATCTTTACATTTTAAAATGATTTTGTTTCTGCATTTAAAAAAATATGTTTTATATTAACATAATTTAATGACAGTATATTTACTGAACAAAAAATAATTGTTTTATTTATCAAAAGTATTAACATACAGTACATTATTTTAGCTAAAGTATTTGTATTAATACTGTGTGCCTTTTACCCCATGTGTGGGGTAAAATGCCCCCTTGGCACCTCATATATTTCTGAGATTTTTAAACAAAATAAACGACTTGTATGATTTATTTTCACACAAAATCTGTTGCTCCACAAATGTTCAATACAAACGTACATTGTTTATCAGTGTTTACGCCCCCCCCCGACCCAATCTACACTATTTATAATCTTGTCATTTTTAAAAAGTATTACTCTGATTGTCTAATTTGTTAAAACAATTTTCTTTGATTAGCTTAACTCTTTTCCTAAAATGTGAATTGTGTCCTGTGAAACTCCAGCTGACTCTGAATCACACTTTCCCTCTGTCCATCAGCAGTTCATTCATTCGAGCCACAAGTGCTAAAGAAAACAAGTGCATGCTGGGAATTAGTCTGATTATTCATTACTCACCATTCCTGTTTTCTTTTCATCAATTATCCTAAATTCATGCACAGAGCATGCCAAGAATAACAGTGGGGCATCATTTTCTTGGAAATTTTCCTTTCTTTCATTCTTTCTTTCTTTCTTTCTTTCTTGCATACTATATTTATTTAAATTAGTTGATTAAACTAAAGATTAACTGAAAAAATTGATTGTAATTGAAGGCCAACACACAATTTGAACATTAAAAAAGAGCTTCATTAAAGCTTATTATCAAATAAAAAATTGCAAGGCCAAAACATTTCTAACCAACTGAAAATGCTGGGTAAAAAGTGAGTTGCACTGTGATTTACATAAAGTTGAACATTTTTCAACTCTCAACAACCAGAAAAAAATGCTTTGGTGGACACACAGCCTAATTCTATTTATTTAAATTAACCACAGCACTACTTTATTTTTGCTACATTGATTAACGTATTAGGAATAACATAACTTATGCTGTTTTTTGTTGTGAATGCATCTGAACCAAGACAAAAATGGCTGCTAAATTCATAATAAAAAAGGAAATATGTCATAAGAACTGTGAGAGTAAATGCTGTTATTTCAGAACAGGCATTCATGATATATTCGGAGAGACGTGTGTGTGTCCTCACACCTGAACAACACAGGTTGTGATGGAAGCGCATCTCAGCGGGCGCCGAACACGCAGCAAATCACTGAGTTAGCAATGCGAGAGCCTCATCTGTCATTCGATTCCTGACCTGGTGCGGAAAATATAAATAGCTCTGGCACGGTGGCAGGACAATTTAGTTTCCTGAGAGAGGGAAGCGAGACGGATGGATTTAATTTAATCAACCTCAGCCAGTGTTGTGTCACATGACAAATTGTCAGTCACCGTCTGCCACTACAAACTCAGCTGAACAGGTGTTTTTTGCAGTCTGAAGGGTCCTGCAGTCTTCTGCATGTCATATGGCTCTAGGTACAAAACCCAGAGGAGCCACGCAATGCTGACCGACAGCTATGTTGTAGAAAACACATAAGGTGCCATTGGACAATGTTATGCTATGGGGCTGATGATCAAGTGCATGATTATACTGCACTTTTGGCTATTTTTATTTATTTGTTTATTTATTTCAAGAACAAGGAATGATTCTAGCATGTGATATGGGTTTGGATCTTCTTTAGCTCCACTTTTAACCTTCCCATTACGTTCAAGTCAATTTTGACCTGGCAAAGCTACATAGAAATGGAATAGAAATAGAATAGAAATTAATTAAGATCAACATATGCATCAGTCATTCATTAATTCATTAATTCATGCATTTATTTATTTATTTACGTATTTTCATTTTTTGTACAATAAGAAATATTTTCTTTTTTTTTTCCCTTTTTTCCCTTTTTTTCATTGTCTCAGAAGTATTTACCATGTCTCACAAACACTTTTTGCACAGAATTTTGATGGTAAACATGAAAAAAAAGAAAACACAGACAAAAGATGTAGGCAGAGAATTTTTCTCACCCTATTTTTACTATTTAATATTTATATGTTTATATATTTACACCCTTGCCATTTTTACCATAAACATTAAAGTTTCTGCAAAAATGAATATATTTAATCTGAAAACATTCCATATTTTTGTTGTTTTGCTGAAGAATATGTAGGTTTTATAAATGAGTTATGAGTTATAAGTCCAAAGAGGTTTAGTGAAATCCATTTGATATTGCTAATTCTCGTATGTTCTCTGCTGTAACAGAATTTATCATGAATATAGCAAAATAATAATAATAATAATAATAATAATAATAATAATAATAATAATAATATACATATATATATATATATATATTATAACATTTGAAGTGGATCAAAACCTTTCATCAAAGTTGTCCTAAAACCAAAACAATTCCCATTCTTGTCTTAGGACTACTATATATGAAGAGTTCAGATGCAAAACCAGCTAAAAGCCATCTCGGTCAAAAATGAGACAGTGATAATGAATGCTCCTGACACATAGTATACGTCCATCAAATACTTTTACTTCAAACTCGCTAAATTCCAGCCCCAGCCCAATCATAGAAACCTATACAAAGTAGCCAGAAAGAAATGCTCATTTTAAAGAAATATGTCAGATGGATTTAGAGGCTTTTGCATCTGAACTCCTATATATATTGCATCATAGGGGTTTTGCTGTAGTCCATGTAAAGATACTATTTCTCAATTTTTAATGAATAAAAATAGGTATGGTAATAACATTGTAATAGCACTGTAATATCCAAAGCGTTGATATTTTTGCATAATCATTTCTTAATAAGAAGTTTTTCATCTGACATAAGATCACTGTTTTATAAGCACACCTTCTGGTGAAGCAGAAGATGATCCCAAGAATGCAGAAGTTGTCTGCTGTTTTTGAATGAAAGAGAAATTGCGAGAGACAATAGACAAAGAAAGATTCAAAGTCTCTGAGCAGCAGCAAAGCCAATAATGTGCACACAAACCTGCAATCAGTGCGGATCCGTGATGACTGTGATTAAGTGTGTGCACAGAGATCAGTCTGAACCCTCACCTCTCACTTAATCTACCATTCAGAGTCAAAGAAAGAAGTCGACGCCTCCAAAGACAGTCTTCTCGCTCCTCTATGGAACCGCAGGTGAATAAACAAGCTTCTATCTTTCCTGAAGTTAAAGTCCTGCTTGTTTCCCAGGCAACATCCAGCAATTATGCTTTCACAAGTTTTTATTTAGATGCTGTTTGGCGATGTTGCTGTACATCTGACATCGGGCATCTTTTTTTAAGGGATTCCTCTGCTGAAGAAAGTTTTATATGAAACCACACGCACAATAAAACGAAGCTCTGGATGATATGAAAGGATGCATGCTCAGTGAAAACATCAGATCAATATGTTGTTATGTTCAAAAGGTCAGAGTGAGCAGGTGAACGAGTCTGATAGAGTGAAAGGTCAGTGCTGACACGGCTCTTCCGCTTCACATCCAGCTCCGTTGGACTGCGGGAGTTTCTTTGCGTCATGTGATCATGACCGATTCCTGCAGCCGCCTGCAGGCTTTCCTGCCTCACTGAACTGCCCAAAGGCTTTTTAACTGTCAGTTTCAACTCACAATCAAAAGAAGAAAATAATCTTTATATTTAATCAAATTTATATTTCATGTAATTAATTAAATGAATACTTGGGGGTGAGGAACTAAACCAAAATGAACCTTTAATGTACAGCCTGCTCTTTGCTCAATGCATGCATGAAGCTTGCCACAAAGCACCAGCAAAAGTAATGACCGTGTTGGGAAAATAGCAAGGAGATAGTTAAATTATTTATTAATGAACTTGTGCTTTCTCAATCAGTAAGTCGGCTGCAGAGATGAAATGGATGCTGATTTGCCATTTCTGCTTTACAGTGATGCGCCTATAGAGGGAAATGCACCTTTAATAATCAGAGAGTTTCAGTTTTGATTTGAATTGGTTCATGTTAAAGTAGACATTTCAAGCTTTCTGTAGATATGAGTTTTGTGCCACGCTCCAGTGCACAGAAACCGAGATGGCACAAAACACATCCTGTTTGTTTTCTTTATTTTGCAAAAGCACAACATTTTTTTTTAAATTTTAAATGCACACAAATAAAGAAAGGACTCTTTACAGTTTCAAATGATATTACTCTTATCTGTATGAGAAAAAATTATGGTGTATTTTGTTTCCACTGTTATCAGGAAAAAAGCACCCTAAGTGAAAAGTACCCTAGTGAAAAATAAATATAAATGTATTTAAAATACATTTATTTCATACTACAAATACATTTACATATTATGAACCTAAAAAAAAACCCTGCAGTTGTACTTTTAGTATACTAAATCGGTATATTTAAAGTCTAAATTGGAACAACTAATTTTACACTTAAAGGAGAAGTCCACTCCCAGAACAACAATTTACATATAATGTACTCACCCCCTTGTCACCCAAAATGTTCATGTCTTTCTTTCTTCAGTCGTAAAGAAGGAAAACATTTCAGCATTTTTCTCCATATAATGGACTGATATGGTGCCCCAATTTTGAACTTCCAAAACGCAGTTTAAATGTGGCTTTGAACAATCACGGTTGTAAACCAGTGCGGTTGTAAACGATCCCAGCCGAGGAAGAAGGGTCTTATCTAGCGAAATGATCGGTTATTAAAAAAAAAAAAAAAATTAAATACTTTTTAATGTCAAATTGATATAGGATGATTTTGAAGTTGAGGAAGAACATGAGAGGGGAGTTTTTTGACATACACTAACTGTCATGAACCGGACCAGCCAGAGTAAGACAAGACGAGTGTTTGACATTAAAAAGTATTTAAATTGTATTTTGTTTTATGAAAATAACCGATCATTTCACTACTACGTTCTTCCTCAGCTGGGATCGTTTACAACTGCATTTGGGATTGCTTTAAGCCGCATTTAAACTGCATTTTGGAAGTTCAAAATCAGGGCACCATATCAGTCCGTTATATGGAAAAAATTCCTGAAATGTTTTCCTCAAAAAACATAATTTCATTACAACTGAAGAAAGAAAGACATGAACATCTTGGATGACAAATCTTGGATGACATCTTGGCTTCTTAAGATGTTAACTGATGGACTGGAGTGGTGTGGATTACTTGTGGATTACTGTGATGTTTTTATCAGCTGTTTGGACTCTTATTCTGACGGCACCCATTCACTGCAGAGGATCCATTGGTGAGACAGTGATGGAATGACACATTTCAAATGTGATGAAGAAACAAACTCATCTACATTTATTAATTAATTATTAGTATTTATGAATGAATAAATAGTTTTTTTATTATAATTAAATATGCATGACTTTTTTAGTTCTGCTTATGGATTGTTAAACAGAATTCCTGCATACAGCACATTTTTTCACTCATAAACAAAGACAGAAGAGCTCAGACAGCACAGATGATTCTCCCTCTGCTGTAAATTGCAGGTGTGTGAGTATTTGTTCAAGTGCATTCAAATATGCTCATCAAGATTACAGCCCCGCCTTCCTACTGTTTCTACTGTTATTGTAATGCGAGGACACATGCGTGATTTACTAACATAATATCTGGAGCAGCGGTGTACGGTAATGATCTGGAGCTGCATATGTGGTGAGAATGTGGATCATTAGCAGAAAGCCTCCTCATGCACCGAACAATCAATGAACAGGCAGGTATGAGACCACTTTTACATTCATGCACATCACATACGTCATCTTGAAACTATGAAGTCATTAAAAAGATTACACTGCATGAAAACAATTTTCAGTCTTCATGGCATATAAGCACAAGTGGATATAATTTGACACTGTAAGCAAAAACGATTCTCTGGTGAAAGATGAGCTCTGACTGAAACCTTTTCTGAGAATTTGTATAAGGAATAGTGCGTGTTTTTAAGTGACCGGTCATCATTTCTTATGCATTTTGCACCATTTTTTTAAATCACATTTTTAATATTCCATGTAGTGTTTCAATTAAACTGAGGTCATGAAAACCCCCTAAAACATGACAAATTGAATCAACAGAAGGAGGCAAAGCTCTCCCTCTTCCTAATGTGCAATATTTATTTTCTGTTGGGTTTCTGATTAGCAATTTCGTGGATCCCCAAGAGAGTGGCCTTTAGAAAGGGGTTTCATAAGTCACTCCAGCAAACTCAGTAATGGGCAGAAAATTGCCCAATTTTGTCACTAACTGCCCAGAATTGTTTTTACATTTTAAATGTGAAAAATGCTAATTCGTGAATAGATAATGCAAATATAAATGAATTAATATTTTCCGGTAAGCATTGTTCATTTTGATTTTTTGCTGTCCTTAATAGTTTTTAAGATAATTTAGAAAAAAAAAACCTGACATTTCTAAAAAGTACTCAAATATGTATCAAAGAATTAAAATATAAAGGAGAAACAAAGCACTGGCTAAAACATCAGCCTTTTTGTTTCATCCACCTCATTTTATGTCAACTAGCTCATCACAGACCTTTTTTAATTTCCAACATGCTAGACAGTCGTCCTCCGGCACGAGGCCGCAGCTGATGTGCACATCACCATTCACACGAGAGCCCATTCAGAGCCACAGAGAGAAAAGGTCACTTTCAATAGAAACCCCAAAAAAGAACGACTATTCAACATCACATGCAGCCTGCAGAAGACTGTCCGTCTCTAACAGCACAGTATGACGCTGAGGATTTGCCTGGGTCTGTAGTGTACTCTCTTATGCATACAGTAGTGTTGGGATGAGCAACAGATGACAGCTCAGTAAACAACATCTGTTTGTACACGCATCCCTCCCTGACCTCATCTTTGATTTTTAATCGGTGTTAGTTACAGTCGTTCTGTGAAAAGAACTTCAGCGCTGAATAAATGACAGTGACGTCGGTCAGTGAGGATGATGGACGTTTAGCCACTCATTGCCTCTGTTTACTCTGAATGAAGGAGTGCTTGTATTTGCATGCAACAAAGAAGCCAAACCAGCATTTGGGTTACTGGTATAAAATCTTTAATTGGAAAACATGAAAATCTTAAAACACATTTCTGGTTATTATTCACAATTTATCACATTATGGCAAAGAAAACAAATGCTTATCTTGGAAAACTTTCATCGCAATGTAGGCTAATAACCCTTCCCAAAGTATATTTATAAAGTCATTTATTTAACAAAACATATGTCACAGTTTGAAAGGGTCATTTTTCCCATTTTTTTCTTTTAGAATATTACAGTAAAAAAACAAAAACAACAAAAAACAACAATTTTAGCTGACCATGTTTTGAGAGTCATTAAATACACATTAAGAAAGCACTGGAGTGTGAGAGTAAGGAGGCACACTATAACTCATTACAAAGTGCCTAGGTAATGGCACTTTTATTTTATATATAATATAGTTTCAGCTTTTGAATTAGCAGTTGAATTCCCTGACTGGATCTCTACTAGACCATCAGTTTGTAAGAAATTATGGTGGTTACATAATTCACCTTGCAATGAAATCAATGCTACACTACACATTACTCTGGAAGTATACCAGAAAAACACTGAAAACCTTATCCCAGACATTCCACCCTGGAGAAATGCATTTCCGGAAGATGCAAATAGACGATACCCCCGGTAGTGTAGTATGACGAAATAATAGGAAATCTGAATGCAAGTGGTCACAGGAGACACATCTGAAATGCATGATAATACCAGGTAAGAACAATAATGTCTTGACTGACCATTTGTGATCGGATCACCGAAAACACATCTTAATACCAGGTTTGAAACAGGGATTCTCTCTCACATGCTTGATTTCTGGGATATTGTATACAGTGTAATTTCTGGGAGAGGTGAGATGTCTGTTACCCTCAGATCAAATATAGGACATTATCAGGAGACACGTGTGATCCAGTGACATTTGATGCCATTGCTGCAATAACAATTTACACTACAAAGGCTAATTGATCTGAAAGCGTAAGTGATTTTCAGTGAATAACAACATCATGTTGCTTCAGAATACTTTAAATGAGTCATGAACTGAGAAGTCAAATTTCCCTTGATCTTTTGACATATAACAGGTCAGTTAACTATAAAAACATCCTGTAAGTTTCAGAACTCCAACTTTCTGGTTCATTCAAAAAAACAGCTTTTATCGAAACACAGCTTATGACGTCATAAAGAAAAAAAAAAACGCCTCTGAAGATCAACGCCTACTTCTATATCACTGCCTTGTTAGCCCCACTAACTGATTTGCGCGTGTCACAGCAGCAGCATCAGCCTGTTATTTTAGTAAACAAAACTGTTAGCCAATCATAGCAGAGGGCATTTACTTTAGAGTCTTGAATGTGCCCCACCTATAAAGAGAGAGAGAGAGAGAGAGAGAGAGAGAGAGAGAGAGTGTCAAAAACAATAATAATAATAATAAAAAAAAAATGTTTTTTTTTGTTAATGTGAAATTCTTTGCTAACATCATAAGTGGACTTCAGAAAACATCCTAAAATGAGACCCTGGACCACAAAACAAGTCATAAGGGTCAATTTTTTAAAAACTGAGATTTATACATCTGATACATACTGCTGAAAGCTGAATAAATAAGCTTTCGATTGATGTATGGTTTGTTAGGATAGGACAATATTTGGCAGAGATATTTGAAAATCTGGAATCTGAGGGTACAAAAAATAATGAGAAAATCGCTGTTAAAATTTTAGCAATGCGTATTACTAATCAAAAATTCAGTTTTGATATATTTACTGTAGGAAATATCTTCATGGAACATGATCTTTACCTAGTTTCCTAATGATTATTGGCATAAAAGAAAAATCTATAATTTTGACCCATACATTGTATTGTTGGCTATTGCTACAAATATACCTGTGCTACTTAAGACTGTTTTTGTGTTCTAGGGTCACAAATAATAATAATAGTTATAATGATGATGATGATGATAATAATGTTTAATTTTACCATTTTGCAAACATTATGGGAACATTAATTTTGAATGTTCTCTGCACCTTCTGAAAGAGTAAATAATAAAGTTTAAAAACCATTAGGCTATCATTCAACTAAAATGTTTCAGTTTAAGTTGTTTAAGAAAAAAAAACATTCCATGAATAATGTATAATTAATGTTTCTGTTTTGATAACATTTTTAAAGACCATATGACTTTGAACGAACGTTTTAGTAACATTAACATACTAGAAAAACCTTTGCTTTTTTCAGAACCATCATGTATGAACAACAACAACAAAAAAATCTATTTAAAGAGGTCATGAATTGCATTTTATTTTTATTATTATTATTAACTGGACGTTTGAGTTGCTTAAAACTTAAAGACAAAAGTAACAAAACGTTCTTTTTGGTCGCTGGGGCAAAGTTCAAAATGGGAGGTTTATAACTTTGAAGCTGATTTGTAGCTAAAAGATGACCATATAACGCAGGTAGCGCAATGACATGAAAAAGGATTGTTTACATACAGCAAATAGAGAGAAAAAAATTCCATCGTAAAACTATTTAACGATTTACAGCTCAAATACTCACTTTTGTACAGTAAAATGAGCTAATAATTGTTTTAAAATTAAAATCTTGAAGCCTTGTTTACAACTGAGGAACAAGTCTACATTTCTGTTGTAATCAGGCGCATCTGAACTAGTCTGGATTCCCTGTGAATGCGAGCTGGGTAAACTAGCCGGAGTCGGATGGAGGAATTCTCCAGGGTGCTGAAAGTACACTACTTCATCCACACTACTGAGGGAGGGAGAGAGGCGATCAGCCACACCCGCTTCAGCTTATTGGGCATCTTTCCGTGGAACGTCACATGCAAAAGAGCCACACGTTTATGCCGATGAATTATAGATTAAAGGGAGGCTGAAAATGCAGATTCGGTCCCACACACAAACACGGAACTCGATCGACACACGGTCCGACTGCCCGCGCCTCATCCACCGATGACTGAGGAGATGCGACCTGACGAGCCCTGCTGAAGAGCTCCAGCGTTCAGAGCGATCTCCGTTTGACAGCGTTCACTCACAAACAGCACGGCGAAGACTGAAAACCACACGATGCTTGGATTCTGTAGAGATGGGACAGCGGTGGCTCTCGTACTGCTCAATGCACTGGCGCTCATAGCTGCAGCAGACGAGGAGGTCATCTTTACCGATCATTTTCTGGTCCAGCTGCACGAGGGGACGAATGAAGATGCTCATCAACTTGCCCTGGAGCATGGCTTTGGGAGCGCAAGGAAGGTAAGTGGCAGTATGCGCAGCAGAACCCCTTCGAAACTCACACTTTGATGCATGCACGTTTGTTTCCACACATTTATAATTATGCAATCACATACATATCAGTCATGTAAATCTGAGTACATGATGTTCTTTTGTACAACACAAACAAAAGCAACTGGAATGAAGCGCTATTCATTCAGCAAAATACAAGCTCAGAAGTTGAGAGCTTGGTGAATAAAATTGCTCTTATGTTACAGTAAAAAACAAAACAAAAAAAAAAAAAAAAAACATGCCTAATTTATTGTTTTTATGGTTGGCTTTCATAGTAAGAATTCCTTTTCCTACAGAAATATTAAAGTGATTCCTACAGGAACTGCCTAATGAAATAAAATCCTCCTTATTATAATAATAAATGTGAAAACAGGAATGTCAGTTTATCCGGTTTATAAGTTATGATTCCAATAGACATAAAAAATCATTTGCCTAGTGTATGAGATTGGTGAGCTACAGACATTCATGTAATTCTGAAAATAATATCATTACTATGTGGATTTTTAAAAGTCAACACAAATGAATCACAGATTCTTGTTTGGAGTGCAGTAGAAATATTCACATAAAAACAAAACATTGACCCCTCAGAATGGCAGAACATAGCATGGCTTGAGCTAATATTATTCTTTTCAGTTGCATAAGTGTCACAATCAGTAAGAAAATGACTGAGAATGACTCTAGTGTAAATAGTAAACATGTCTTTCATCTGACATCCCAGTGTTTATTTATTCCATCTCCACGAAGGACCGTTTATTACCGAACAGAGGACTTGATTAGCCTGACAAATCAGCCTTGTCAAATGTCAAAGCATGGCTGCTGCAGCTCTCACTGGAGTGGAACAGAGCTTCACGTGTGGCCGTGCTTAGGAATAACACCTGACTGATTATATGTATGGCATATTGATTTTGACATGTTTTTGAGAAGGATTTTGTCCTCCTAATTCACACTCGCTTTGCCTGAGACAATATACGCTCCCCTTGAATTATGTAATTCTCTTCTGTCTCCGCACAAGAAAGACGCACCTTAATAAACACTGAACTCTGGGACGGAGCCTCCGTTAGCTTTACTGGAGAGTCAGCGGCTTTTCGCTTCAGTCCCTCGATCAGAATTCACCATCAGTGCCTCTCATACAGGGATTTTCCTCTTCCTTTTCCTTTTCCTTTTCATTTTCTTTAACATGTCAGGTCTCATAGAGCAAGATATTTATTTGCAATGACAGCCTGGTGAAATGAATGAAATTAAATCAAATGAATTACAACCAAAAGGTAAATTAAAACAGCTAACAGACAACAAAATGATAGTTTAATCTACAGCAAGAATATGTGGTTCATTTGTGATGTTTCAGCCACACAGAGCTGATTTTATATGATTTACAAGGATGATGATCTGATTTGATTTAAGTGCCGTTTCAGTATATTCTGCACTCAAACTGCGTGAGTACACAATATTTCAAGTTAAGTGTAGTGAGTATAGTGTAGTGCAATATCTACTGGCTTTTATCTTGAAGTTTTTTTTAAATAAAAAAAATATATATATTACCTATTTTTTTGGACTTCTGCAGATTAATTATATTTTGCTGATGTCAGACTAGGTTTTGTAGATAAATGCAAACCAGTGAAGTTCTTGTCTAATATTCAGACAGTGTAAGTTGATAATATAATACACATGAAAATGATCATTACTGGCAAAATTTGACCCATAAATGCTTAGCTTTAATGGTGCGCGCTCAAAAAATTTCACAACATTTTTATGCTGAGGAGTGTTTCAGTATATTAAAGAGTTTCCTTAAGTTTATAAATTCACAGCGGGATGAAACATTGACATATAACCAGACACTCTGCATTTTGACCTTTAAAAGTAAAACATGAACATTATCAGTCACACTTGAGGAAAACATGCATCTGTTGACTTTCCATAATCATATTCCACACTTCTTACGAGGGCAAACTGCTTTCAGCTGTACTAATAGAGATTTGTTTAATTGCAGCTTCCTTTTGGTGTGGGACTATTTCATTTCTACCCACGGGAAATCCCTAAAACCAGGCGGAAACGCAGCCTCCAGCAGCACCGGCGCCTGGCGAAGGATCACCGGGTAAGACCAGAAACTCACCGTGTGTTTGTATCCATAGAAACTAGCCCAGGCACTGAAAAAACAATAGCCGATCTGATGCCAAATCCATTGTTTGTAGAAGTTAAAGGCTAACGTGTCAGTCGCCGAATGACTCTGTTTTGGCTCGTACCTTGGTTTGATGTTACAGTGGAATTTGCTCAGGTATTATGACATTATGCAGTCTGAATGAGGTTACATTAATATTTATGAAAATGCATAGCTGCTGATGGTGCTCTAGTTTTGCTATAATACACAATATAGTAAGAGCTACGATGTGAAATAGCTGTTATGGTGTATATTGCTGCGCAGCACCTATCGAGGCCAACTATTGACATTAGATCAAATGACAGTGTGTTCATGTAGTAGAAGGTGGCATCTATTGAGTTTTCTCAATTAAAATGACATTTTAGAAGATTTGTCAATGTCATGCTGTACTGTTCAACATCATTGTATATATATATATCACTTAAAACAGCACTTACAGCAGTTGATCAAAGTTGACTGAATTGGGACATAAAGTCAGGTCACACATATTCTGACCAGCAGTTGCCATCTCTGACAGGAGGAGATGCGTTTGCTTTGTTTTTATGTTATGATGTGAACGAATGATCAAAAAGTATGTAGACTCCAATCCAATAAGTACTGATTATGTCAAAGTAAGACACAAAAAGTGAAATATTCAGCTGTGCTCATGAATGTCAACTGCTCATCAATGCCACTACTTTTTTTTTTTTCTTTCGCACAGTCAGTGAACAGACCTTCCAATCTGTCTGGAGCTCAGACTACATGTTCATAAAAATAAATGAACCATAGATGGATTTTTGAGACAGAAAAGAGAAGATTTCGGTCTGTAAGATTTAAGCCTATAATCAACTTCCATAATCCTGTGAGTCGCTAAACAGCTATTAATGTTCAATTGTGGTTTTCAGTCGGGCTTGAGGATCTGAATTATTTATTAGTCCGTTCATCAGGGCTGAGTGTGTTAACTCAACGTAAAATGTTTCTGAACCATCAAAGCACTCATTTATCGACATATTGAGCTGGAGTCATCATTTGCACAGATCTTCAAAACATCAGGATGCATTAAATTAAGTTGTGATGGCGATGGTCGATTCACATAAACTTAGTCATTTTGCTTTCACTCTAAAAGTCTGTCAGAAGGCCCATTGTACTGTGTTTTCACAGGAGTTTTACCTGTATTAAGAATTACTCACTGCATTATGTTGTGTTTCAGATCTGTAAACTCTGAAAATTACCAGAACCTTTTCTTATTACAATATGCATAATCTGACATGTTAAATGAGGGAAAACCATCTGACGAACGCCCACTCTTCAATATTCACTCATTTCCTGGTGGATAAAATCAAGTCCGGCTTTGCATTATCATCTCCCAAAATACGTCACATGACGGGAGCGAAATGTCATAAAATCAAAGAAAATTGTTTCCAATAACTAATGCCTCTGAAATGTTACATGCATTCACTCTAATGTAAAATATCCCATTATTCCATCTATTGTACGGCTTATGTCTAATAACCTCCTCAATCTGAGTTTGGATTCAATTAAAGGCTGTTCCAACGACCAGGGTAATAAATTCAGAAGTGACAGACCTATCACATTCAATCCATTCATCATCTTGACAAACGACACACGCGTCTCATTAACGGAGTGTGATGTGCTTTAGCTCAGTGCTTCTCACTGATGGGCCAAAACCTTAAAATGGACATCAGGTCATGGACAGCAGGGAAAAAATATTGCGAATGCAAGTAATAGAAAACTGTGTGTCCAATCAAACTCAAAAATTTGACTCAGAATTTTGCCAAAAAGACAAGCATGGTCTCATCTGTACTCAGCCATAAACAAAACCACACAAAGTACAGGGAATTATGACCCAAACTACATTCAACTCAGGTTCAAATACAATGGGAATAAACACTTGTGTTGGCTTGTGCATAAAATGTGGTTTGCATTAATGCATAGCTTTGTTGCATTGATTTTGTATATGGTTGAGCCTGTGCATTTCATTGTGAAATAATTAAATTCCAGTGTTTGACTTTATAGACATTTTTGTTTAACTTTAAACAATGCTGGCTTGCCACTTAATGTCAGTTATCAAATCCGAGTCCTGGAGAAGCAGAAGCAGACCTCTAGCCGTCTGTGATGGATTTACCTCAACAGTGCGTCGGCTTCAGGTGCTCGTTCATATTCACGCAAAGAGCCTTCGGTTTGACCCTGGAAGGCTCTTCAGAATCAGTGCTTACGGATGAAGGGGAGGTTTCTCCATCGCCACAATCATTTCAGCTCAAGTGTTGTCACAGAGCGCGGCGTATTGATCTGTTTCTTGTTTTTGTGCTCTGCTCATTCACACGCTCCTCTCTGGCTGTTTACACTGAGACTCTGCTCATGTTTGCTTTGCTCTTCATTTGGACAGTCTCTCCCTTTCTGTCCCATTTGGATGTTGCATAACAACATCCTTTATTACACTGTTGAACGTCTCCTTGAAGTCAACATGACTGTCCACAATCCTTTTTACTACCATATTTCTGTGTCAAGTTATTAGAGTTTAATGAAGGATTGTGCAGATGACGTGCACTACTGAATAACAGCAGGAATGTATGTTGGGGGTTGTTTTTGAGACATCTTCAATCTCATTTAGAAGTAAGCCACTGGCTCCTCGCATTGCTTCACCTTTAAAGACACTTTAAATAATAACGTTTAAATCAAGAATGTGTTCTTGAGAACTTTATGGACAAAATTACGGAAGGCTTTTATGCACTTACTGCCTTGGAAACGCTTGTATTTCCTTCATGGAACTTTCATTAATCTTCTCATTTGAAAGTTGCTTTGGATGAAAGATAATAACATATGAAGATCTGGTTGCAAAGAAAAAGGAAAGTACTGCACATATGAAGTGAGTGGTGCCATTTTGAGAAGCAGCATCATCTGAGTCATGAGTGTTTGAGGAGGTGAGACGGGCTGTTCTGAGCGCAGTTCCACAGGAAACACCGGCGCATCCAGAGCACACAGGGTTAAGCAACATATGTCTGAATGTGTCATTGCCGTTCTGCTCTTTCAGTCAGAAAAACATCAGAAATCAATGTTAAAATCTGATGTTTTTTGAGATTGCGGATCATAAAACACAATGCAACTGATTGCAAAATTGCTAAATGAAAGGTAATGTGTCCTTCAGTGCTGATATACAGCAGTTTAGAAATTGTTCTGCAAATGATGTGAATCTTTACAATAGACATAACCGACCCATGAAGCCAATTTAATCCAGAGAACAGCACTTGTACCTGTCACTTTTCCTCCTTTCAGCTCAAATTCTTACAACTTAATTATCATGTCCTTGAATCCAGTGCCTGGCGGAGCTGGATTTTCCTCTTTTGCAGAAAGAAGCACACGCTCTGATTCAGATAGACATTTGCACAATGACCAAAATCTCATATCACGGTATGAGTCATTTTTTTATCACAGTAATATCGTGATGTGTATTTCTCCTAGATATGTGAGGACAAAGCTGGTTTATACCAGTGTTATTAAAAACTAAAACTATTAAAACCAGTTTCTTTACTTGGAATTAAATAAATGTACGCTGGAGTAAAATATAAACTTAAACTTGTTATTTCAGCTCGTATCCAATGCAACTTTTCTCATTTTTATTTAGTTTAACTGATATAGCCTATTAAAATAATTAAAATTAAAATAAGCATTAATAAAAATGATATAAATGACAAAAGAAGTTACTAAAACTTTAAAATTAACATGAAAGCAGAAAATCTAAAAATAAAATCTAATTCAAAATATTAATAAAACTGTAATAATACCTAAAATAACAATGTCTACCTCTATGTTTTTACTTTCTATGACCTGTTATATCAACAGGTAAATTCAGATACAGGGTGCCAACCAAAGCATAATTGTTAATTAACAATACCCAACAACTGAAGAGTGCAAAACATGAACTTCTATACAATTTATAAGAATATCGTCATTATCTATCTATCATCATATATCTACCATTTATATTAAGCTATGACAGACATTCAGCACAACCTTAAAGGAGAAGTCCACTTCCAAAACAAAGATTCACATATAATGTGCTCACCCCCTTGTCACCCAAGATGTTCATTTCTTTCTTTCTTCAGTCATAAAGAAATTATGTTTTTTGAGGAAAACATTTCAGCATTTTTCTCCATATAATGGACTGATATGGTGCCCCGAGTTTGAACTTCCAAAATGCAGTTTAAATGCAGCTTCAAACGATCACAAATGCGGTTGTAAACGATCCCAACTGAGGAAGAAGAGTCTTGTCTAGCGAAACGATCAGTTATTTTCTTTAAAAAAAAAAATGCAATTTAAATACTTTTTAATCACAAACGCTCGTCTTGTCTCACTCTCCCTGAACTCTGTGTATTCTGACTCAAGACAGTTAGGGTATGTCGAAAAACTCTAAATATTTTCTACCTCAACTTCAAAAATCATTTCAAAATCATCCTACATCGCTACAGAAGCACCAGCACAGTCTTTGCAAAGTGAACATGCAAAGAAGATCAAACACCCTTAACAAAAAAGGGTAAAACAGCGATATAGGATGATTTTGAAGTTAAGGGGGAAAACATGAGATGGGAGCTTTTCGACATACCCTAACTGACATGAACCGGAACAAAAACAGTCCAGGCAGAGTAAGACAAGATGAGCGTTTGACATTAAAAAGTATAGAAATTGTATTATTTTTATTAAAATAACCGATCGTTACGCTATATAAGACCCTTCTTCCTCGGCTGGGGTCGTTTACAACCACATTTCGTTTGAAGCTGCATTTAAACTGCATTTTGGAAGTTCAAAATCGGAGCAATATGTTTTCTGTATTTCAGCACGACCCTTACCTGCAGAGACATCAAACACAGGTTAAAAGCTGATTGAATGACTGAATGTGAGAGACTCTGAATGAGTGTTTCATCTGTTGATTTACTCTCACACTGGATCAATGGGGTCATAGAGGTCTGACCTCTCCTGCGTCTCCAGCTGCTGACATTTAATTGCAGGACTGAGAGTTATTTATCTCACAGAGAGCATTTCATTGTTAGTGTTTTTGTATTGGTAATGATATTTCAATGGATGTAAAGGTCCAAAGTAATTACAATAATTTGCCACAAATTGTGGTCAATGAATAGATTTATTCCAACATGAGTCGCAAAAATTATAAAATGCCACTACATAATTTTTTTTATTTTTTTTTGGCTTTAAAACATTATTACACATTAGTTATGAGTATAGAAGTAAATTAAAACATGTATCATCCTTTTGCTAGAAGATGTGCTAAGGAAGATGAACTAAGGTTTGGTCACCTGGAATGCTGTATTGACAAATCAGAATGCAGGACCAGAACTAATAGATTTTCATCTAAGGTTGTAAATAATCGAAACATCATCAGCTATCAGTGTTTTGAGCATTAAAATGACCTCTAATCTGTTTATCTTTACACTTGTTGATGCAGCCAAGATCAAAATGTAAATTACCAATCAAAATGGCTGTGAAAATGAAAAAGCCCATTTGATGCCAGTATTTTGGTCATCTGGAGGGCCGGTTTGTGCCGGCATCAAAGCACTCTTTGAATGCGAGGGCAGACTTTGATCTGTTATCTGGAGCAGGCGCACATGCTAATGTGAGAGTGTCATTGGGGTTTTCATCACTGTGAGGAATAGCTGACGTCATGTTTTATAGTGACAGGCTTCAGGAGCTTCTGCTGCTGCTGAGGTCAAAGGTCACACTGTGAAACTGCTTTAAAGGACAGTCGTCCAGCCATGAGTAATCCTGCACTCTGAGCCTGTACAGGCTGGAATATTATGCTTTGCTGATGAGACTTCATGGCTGATCACCAGCAGATGTTGTGTTTTGGATGCTGGTATTCCCAACAGGCTTTTTAACTAGCTTGGGGACTATAGATTTTACTTAATTAATTTGCTTAATAAATTTACGTTTAAAGGCAAGACAATACAGGCAAAAACACTGTTCTTTTCCATGCACTGGTCAGTTTGGTTCAGTTTTCATAACGTGTCTGATTTCATATTTCAGTTTGGTGGAAAAAATCTAAAAAACTTCCAAAATACACTTTGAAGTGTATTTTATTGCACTTCTGTTTGTGTCTGCAGATTTCCCCTCTCTATTTTAGTAGCATTTACATACATATATTATACCCTGAAGCCTTTTACTGAGAGGTTTGTTCATATATAATTTATCTGATCATATATAACATTTTATTCAAAATGCGACCTTGTATTTATTTATTTATTTATTTATTTATTTTTTGTATGTTGACAGCATTTTCAGATTTATGGAGCAATACAAAGAAAAATCCAAAATCCCCTGTGTAAACACCTTTTACACAAAATCAAACAAGAGTTTTGAACCTGGCTTTATCAAATGTTCAGATTTCTGAAATATATGCAAATTAGTGTATATTTAATTATGAGTAGTGCTTCATTTTACTATTTAAACATAAACATAATTTTTAAAATCTTGCAATAAAATATATTTGTAATGTAAACCCCCTTGCATTTATTATACACTAAGTGTAGTTCAAGTCTATTAAACTAACAGACATATCGCTCCAGACTTACTGATATATATATATAAAAAAAGTAACTAAATTTTATTTAGAGTACTACATGTGCACAATGCACATTTCTTAATATTAAGCCAAAAATATGTTTTTAATGTCACTACTGATGAGGACTGTGTGATCGGTTTTTAAATGCAAAATATTTAAAGTGTACTTGAAGTATCCTTGCAATAGTTCCACTTTAGCACAATCAAATATACTTAAGAATATCTTTAGATGGACTTCAGCACTACTTCCGCACAATTAAAGTGCATTAAGTCCAAAATAAATTGTTCCAATTTAGCAAACTTTAGATATACCAGTTTAGTATACTAAAAATACAATTTCAGGGTATTTTTATTAAGTACATAATATGCAAATGTATTTGTAGTATACTTAGCATGGAATAATTGTATTTAAAATACATTTTAGCATATTTATTTTTCACTAGGCCAATCAACTGGAGAATTATGGTGATATCCATTAGTTACATCTGCCTTAAACAAAATAACTTATCAATGGAAAAAAGCAAAAATGTGCACAGAGACGTGCTATCTTACGACTCTAGTTCGTTGCATGCTAGCTTATTGCTTAGTACAGTATTTGCTGTCTGAAATGTGGTATTCAAGCAAAGAAGTATGAGTCTGGAAGGCTGAAATCCAACAAATGTTGCCTTTGCTTTGTTTTTCAGGTGAAAAATGTGTTTCCTCAGGAGGGTTTTGGCCGTCAAAAGAGGGGCTACAGAGAAATCAGTAACATTGACGTCAATATGAGTGACCCGCTTTTCACCAAGCAGTGGTATCTTGTAAGTAATTACAGTTCGTAATGTCTTCATTTGATTTGACCTTCACCATTGGAACCGATTGCATTTGATTAGCCGGGATCGCTGATATTCTTCATTTAAACCATTTTCCTCATTAGCCGTCACCGTCAACACTGGTGCGTGATCCGGCGTCAAAACACACTGATATCTTCCTTATTTCCCCAGGGCTTATCGTGACAGGCATCCCTGTCTGTTTTGCCAGGGAGAACGGTCTTTAATTTAGTTTGTCAGTTATAAACACTGCACAGCAGGGTTTCAGCGAAGTGTAATATCTGTGTGACATTTATTTTCCCTCCCGCGCCACCTCCCTCATGACATCTCATTTTCCACGCGCTGGATGCTCAGCCCATGTGACGCTTTGGTTTTGTTTGATTAGATAAATACAGGCCAAGCGGACGGGACCCCAGGGCTGGACCTTAATGTGGCTGAAGCCTGGAACATGGGATTCACCGGCAAAGGTGTGACCATCGCCATCATGGACGACGGTGGGTGAAATACGGTCACCAGAGAGCAGTTATTTAAGACTTAAATGCTTGATAATGTGCAATAATGTAAACATTTGCCGTCACCTTGCAGGTATTGATTACCTACATCCAGATCTCGCCTCAAATTACGTAAGTGCTTTTTTCTCTCCCCCATCTGATTAACGTGTGTACTGTAATATGATTTGAAGTAACCTTGGTGGGTGAATGGAATGACAGATACCCAGTGCTAGAGCTGAAGTACTTTTGTCCAAAAATAGGCATTACTGCATGGATATTTAATAGATAAACCATTTTATTGAATGTTCAGCAAATAACTGTTGGATATCTGATGTTAATTGTGTCCGAAGTTTATTGGAAATGTAGAAACACGGTGACGTGCCTGATTACAAAACGGTACAAACACCAGTCCTTTGCTCTGTTTGATGAATATTTCACATGACATGACATTCAGAGATGAACAGGATGGAAAAGATTCACAGGGAATAAATGGACGGGGTTGATGTATGGACAGCATGGTCATTAAATGAGAAGTCCATTTCCAGAGCAAAGATTTACATATAATGTACTCACCCCCTGTCATCCAAGATGTTCATGTCTTTCTTTCTTCAGTCGTAATGAAATTATGTTTTTTGAGGAAAACATTTCAGCATTTTTCTCCATATGATGGACTGATATGGTGCCCCGAGTTTGAACTTCCAAAATGCAGTTTAAATGCGGCTTCAAACGATCACAAATGCGGTTGTAAATGATCCCAGCCAAGAAAGAAGGGTCTTATCTAACGAAAAGATCAGTTATTTTAATAAAAATAATACAATTTATATACTTTTTAATGTCAAATGCTCGTCTTGTCTTACTCTGCCTGGACTGTTTTTGTTCTGGTTCATGACAGTTAGGGTATGTCTAAAATCTCATGTTCTCCCTCAACTTCAAAATCATCCTATATCGCTGTTTTACCTTTTTGTTAAGGGTGTTTGATCTTCTTTGCATGTTTGCAAAGACTGGGTTGCCACTTCTGTAGTGATGTAGGATGATTTTGAAATGATTTTTGAAGTTGAGGGAGAAAATATGATTGGTGTTTTTCGACATACCCTAACTGTCTTGAACCAGAATACACAGAGTTCAGGCAGAGTAAGACAAGACGAGCATTTGAGATTAAAAAGTATTTAAATATTAATTTTACATTTAAACTGCATTTTGAAAGTTCAAAGTCGGGGCACCATATCAGTCCATTATATGGAGAAAAATGCTGATATTTTTTTCCTCAAAAAAATATAATTTCTCTACGACTAAAGAAAGAAAGACATGAACATCTTGGATGACAATGTGGTGAGTACATTATATGTAAATTTTTGTTTTGGAAGTGGACTTCTCCTTTAACGCAGCCAATGGAAAGGATTCAAAGGATTTGTGTCCATTTAAATACCAACACTTCTTATGGAAGGAAGTGAGATCTACTTGTAGAGACTGACCAGAGGAGTGTAGTTTGTTTGGAATTGTGGAACATGCAGTGTAAAGGAAAAGTAAAGGTGGGTGGGGGCGGTGATATTAAATGACTTATATGGTCGTGAAATTTCAGTCACGCCACACTCATGAGTTTTGAGTTGTTCTTTCACACGTCTGGACCTCGGCTAGTGGCAAATTTCCCAACCGGCTGTTTAAGATTATTGTAGAGTGCTAAGCGAGAGCAAAAGAAATCGTCATTTTGGGATTATCAACCTAATTAATGTTTAATGCTCATGTGGCTTGTGAAGTAGTACAGCATATACACAGTGGACTAAATCTAACGTATGGCAAAGATCCTCAGTCTAACGAGTTGCAAAGAGAGGCTTTATTTTGCTCAAACAGATGACACATTTGCATCCTGTGTGCAATTAAATAAGCAGCTAATTGTGGAGTTATCTTCTCCACTGAGATGGGAGTTTGCCGCCTTGGCAATTATGCTGCCACACATCAAACCATACATACAGCAGATCTTTTTCTATCTTTACTTCACCCTGTGTCACTGAAAACATGCTTTTGTTAATCCGCCTTGACTTTTTGTTGATGTGGACATGCTAAAATGCTCTTGCAGTGTTTTCTGCACTTATCTTGAGGGCAGTGTCTCGGCAAAAGCAGTAATGATTTAGTTATGATGTTTTGAGTTGTGAGCTTGCTAGTCTGAGTTGAATGAGATGAGAAAGAGTGATTCTGTGCCACAAAGTCTATGAATAGTTAATGCATGTTTCTTTTGTTGTCCTCACTCGTTGCACGCAATAACAAACATGCAGCACGACCAGTGTAGTCCAATTTATGAACCAATGGCTATATGAACTGGCTCTTTTTAATGAATCTTAAAAATGGTCAGCAAGTTATCAGTTAATACACACCCAAAAATTCAATCATAATTTATTTGCCCTCATATCATTCTGAGCCAATAAAACCTTTATGTTAGAAACACAAATTGAGGTATTTTTTTATGAAACCAGACTGACAGATTTAGGTCCTTCCATTGAAAATTCACCCACTCAAAACTTTGATGCTTCCAATAGTTAATAAAGAGATATGAAAAAGAAATCAAGCGGTTGAATCTAAGTCTTCTGAAGAGACATGTAACAGCCAGTGTTGGCAGATTGGGTTGACGATTGCCAGCTCCAGAGCTCTCAAAACCTGGTCAAAAAATTCACAGCCAAAGGCATGTGATAGAAATCTAATGTCAGGTGAACCGAGGTTGATACTGACAAAATAAAATCAATGAATCCATGCAGGAGAACAATACATCAGGAAAACCGATCAAACACTGCAGATGCAGTAAAAGAAAACGAGACAAAATTTGACAAAAAAATGTTTATAGGCAATAATTATTAGAGTATGTTAAATGCTTCCAAACAGTAGTCAAGAAATGTTAGGGTGGACATTTTTTCCCCTCAGAGAAATTGTTTGAAAGTCTCTGCACATCCTGATAGCAATCAATAATTAAAGTGGTCTACATATAAAAATTTTGGGCACAACTAAGACTAAAGGCAAACCCTAAGAAATAAATGCACCCACATATAAATTGAAAATTTATGGAGCAACATCTTTTGAGTGAAAATAAATCATAAGTCATTTATTTTCTTCAAAAATCTTATAAATGTATGAAGTGGCAAGGGAGGCCTTTTACCCCACACATGGGATACAAGGCTTACCAGCAGGGGGTAAAAAGCACACAGTATTGATACAAATACTTTAGTTAAATAATGTTTTTTTTTTTTTGTTTTTTTTTTTTAAATAATGTCTAAGTTAATAGTTGTTCAAAACAATCACTTTAGCAAAGTTTGTACTATTTTCTGCTTATTTTGATAAATAAAAGTTTTTTTTCAGTAAATATTGTCATTAAAAAATGTTTTTAAGTTCACAGAAAATCATTTTAAAAAGCAAAGATTCCAAAAGCATTAAAGGAGATCCTGTAATAATTCAATAGATTTACAGTAGTAACAACAAATGGAAACCCAACACAATATATGATATTTTTCATCTGAATCTAACCATGTCATGTCAACAAATGGAAAAGTCAGCCATTAAAATTGTTAATTATTGTGCCTTTTAGCCCCAACAACAGGGGCACTTTTCACCTCAAACACCATACTGTTACATATTCTTTCATTATTTAAAAAATGTTACATTATTTATCTTAAATAAAACTAAAAATAATTAAGACCTTTGTCTCAAAAGATGTTCAATAATTTTAGTGATTCTCTACTTAAATCTACAACCTTTTTAAAAAAAACATCAAATATTAGATCAAGTAATCACAGAATCGACTTTGTGCTGCTGCCCGTGATCGCGTCAAGGATCAGCTACATTTACACGTGCATCTTGAAAAGCAGATGTTTTGGAAAGGGCTACGCCAAGTGTTTGTGCCATCTAGTGGTTTAGAGGAAAATAATATCAAAGGCACCTTTTACCCTGGGGCGCCTTTAGCCCCATTGTATCCTATAAATATATCTTCTCTTGAAGTCTCAAACGATAAAATGTTCATCCAATCTTTGCATTTGGTCCAACTGCAGTGATAGGGTATCCTACCTGCCTGTCAAAATATGTATTTACACACCTCCAAGCAGCCAACAGCGAGAGTCTGGGGCGTGGCTTCAGATTCCATTACAGACGTGCAATCCAAAATTCGAAGACAAAAAAACAAACAAAACAAAACAAAACAAAAGAACACAGATACAGATAATGGGGTAAAATGAGGGTAAACATTGGCAGTGTTTTTACAAGATGGAAAATTTGACTGAATGTATCACTTTCAGTGTCAACAGCGAAACCAATTCAAGTGTATGCTACTTTGGCATAGAGATCACTTGAATATACAGTGGGGAAAATCATTTTTGATCCCCTGCTGATTTTGTACGTTTTCCCACTGACAAAAAAATGGTCAGTCTATAATTTTAATGGCAGTTTTATTTTAACAGTGAGAGACAGAATAACAACAAAAAAATCCAGGAAAACACAAAGTTACAAATTGATTTACATTTTAATGAGTGAAAAGCTGTTCTGAAATAAATTTTTGACCCCTTCGCAAAACATGATTTAATACTTGGTGGCAAACCCCTGGTTGCCAATCACAGAGGTCAGACGTTTCTTGTAGTTGGCCAACAGGTTTGCACACATCTCAGGAGGGATTTTGTCCCACTCCTCTTTGCAGATCTCTTTCTTTGCAAAAGCCATTAAAGGTTTTAAGGCTGATGTTTGGCAACTCGAACCTTCAGCCCCCTACACAGATTGTCTATGGGATTAAAGTCAGGAGACTGGCTAGGCCACTCCAGGACCTTCATGTGCTTCTTCTTGAGCTACTCCTTTGTTGCCTTGGCTGTGTGTTTTGGGTCATTGTCATGCTGGAATACCCATCCACAAACTCCATGAGGTAAGATCTTGCGTCACACAGACAGAGGCCACTCCCACGATAGTTGATTGACATGAGCGTCTTACCTCAGACCCGCCCTAAATCAGCTGTAATAGTCTGACCTCCACTGTTTCAATGCCAGAACAGGGATGTAAGTTAGACAAGAATATCTCTGATTGAGTGATTGAGGTGTTGTGTTGCTGGATGTAATAATGAACATAGTGGTCATCATTTAAGATGTAGTGGATTACGTTTATGTGCTTGTGAAGGGAATGCACCTCCCGATCTACATATATCCGTCTATGTTCGTGCAAATCATTCGTGATCCAGCTTCACCTACAGCAGAAGTGAGTATAAGGGTTTTTTATGAATCTCTTTCCTAATAATGTGCTAGTTAGCAAGTTTTGTGGCTAAACACGCTAAAAAGTAAACAATCTCTTTGAGCACAGCTCCTCACTCCACAGAGAGAAGAGAGGGGCGGGGCGAGCAGAGCTCATTTGCATTTAAAGGAACAATTTCTATTTTCGATATTTGCAGAGCTCATTTTGACAAGGTAAAAAGAATTGAAAATTTTTAACCAAGGTATATTATAGGCTTTTTATTAAGACCCTAAAGAATCATATCAACTTGTGGAAAATGGGCATCCGATGACCCTTTTAAGAAAGGGCTCCCAATCTCAGCACAGTACCTGTATAAAAGACACCTGGGAGACAGAAATCTTGCTGATTGATAAGGGATCAAAAACTTATTTCACTCATTAAAATGCAGATCAATTTATAAATTATTTGAAATGTGTTTTTCTGGATATTTTTTGTTGTTATTCTGTCTCTCACTGTTAAAATAAACCCACCATTAAAATTATAGACTGATAATTTCTTTGTCAGTGGGCAAACATACTAAATCAGCAGGGGATCAAATAATTTTTTTCCAACACCAGCTGACTGTGTGTGTGTGTTTAGTAACAACATGATGACTGAATGCAGTGCATGCAACTTTGCCAAACTGCTTCCAAACCAGCCCAAAATTCGTCCACCTGCCCAAATCTGGCAACACTGGTCACAGCAACACTGACTCACTGATTGGCTGCGATTGCGTTTGCCTGACTAGTGAAAGATAAGGAGAGTGCTTAAAAACGTTATTTTTTGCAGTTCTGTTTATGTTATCATAAAAGTGTTGTTTTTGTGTCGATTTCTTGTTTAGTATATGCAGTGTACAAACCTGAAAGAAATCACGATGGAATCAAAATAAGAGTCGAAAGCAGAATTGCATCCTTGCAGAATATTTCACAAATGAAACGAGATATCTGCTAGTGAAATAGAGCCATTATTGTTTTGAGACCCGCTGAGCTCTGTGAGCCGCAGGAGCCGTGAATGTGCACCACAGATGAGTTTTAACCCAAAAATAACCTGCTTCGACTGCGGTGGGGGATGATGCTGACGTCTCCAGCCGGGCCCAGATGAGGCAGTAACTCAGCATGTCCTCCCCTGCTACTGTTTTATTTAGCACCAATTCCTCCCAGACTTCCCTCACCAGAACCGCTTTTTTTTTTTTTTTTTTTTTTTTTTTTTTAGCAGAGCTATACTCGCCGAAAGACAGCATGTAAACGTTTGTTTTTAGTGTGTGCGTGTGCCTGAAGTGTGTGGGGTTAAAAATAGATTCAGGATAATTTGCCTAATAAGAACTAATGCGGGATGAGGGGTGAATTAGCATAATCGTTTGAAGGATTTTTTGACAGGGGACTGGATTTAATTCATCGCTCACTAACTGCAGTCTCCAGGCGGCAGCTAAATGGAGAGTTGCCAAAGAACAGAGCGGGTCACGCTCAGCTGCTGCCGCTTCATGTCTGTCTTTCAACATACGACTGCTTTCCTCAATGCTATTCTGTTTCCATAGTGATTCAAATTATGTCATACACACGCACGGTCCTCTGAGCATTTTAAACTTTGACCTCACAGATATAGCGTGAGCAGAACTACTTAGTGCACGTTTGTCTTGTAGTTTTATAAAAGCAATAAACTTGAGGCTGTCCCTTACAGAGATTTTACCATGGTATCACTTCCCTTTAATTGTGGTAAAATCAAACAGTTTAGCTTTAATAAACTTTTTCAGAGTGATGTAAGACTCCTTTTATTGGGTATAATTTTGCAGTAATGACCCGCTGAGTGCACATTATGTTTCTCAGCCAAATAACTGCTGAAGAAGCTGTATGTATGTAAACATTTCAGAGTCAGAATATCGGTATCTTTGATGATGTTTGGAAGCGCTGATGCGGTTTCATGTTTTGGTCGTGCTCTCCATTAATGAACTCTCCTGGGCAGCAGAGAGCAGAGGGAGCAGATGAACGGCTGGATGTGAATGTGATGATTGCAATGTGATGGATTTGGATTATGGAGACGGACGTGCTGCTGTACAGCACAGCAAACTGATGTGTCATTAGTTCCTGTGCTCTCACTGTGTGCAGGGGCTCCGGGGGCCGTCCGCTCGGGGACCGCTGGCCATTATCATGCTCTACTTTCTCTCAGCGCAGACTCACAGAAAAGTCTGGCTTCTCTTTTTTTGATTCTGTGGCAGTGACATTGCTGGCAGAGTTTTAATGTCATGTCTGTCTCTCACAAACATGAAAATTCACTTTCCCACCCCATTCAGCTGTTACATTTCATACCCATTCAGCACTCTTTTCTGTGAAACACCAAAGCTGTTGCTCCAGAAAAAAATCAGAAAATTAAAAAAAAAAGTAGCTGTATTAACGAATAAAGCCATAGTGAGGCAGAAGTAGAGACAGATTTCTTCTTCTATATCGTGACGTACATCCAAGTGAAGCAGACTATCGAAAAAAAAAAAAATGTAGGGCGGGGACTTGGTTCTTTACATCAGCTGTTGATTGGATGGAGGCAGATCTGAATACGAGCTTTAAAATTTTAAGATGATTAAACAATTTGAGAAATCCAGCTTGAGGTTTGCGATATGTATCATAATTGATCTTTTACTGATGTGAAAATGAACATTTTCAATAATGTTGCTCACTTTGAACAAACAAGAAAATAAACAAAAACATGCCTTGGCTTGATGTGGCCTAGTAGAACATAGTTAGAATTACCTGAAATTCAATATTTGGGGAGAAAATCCCTGTTTAAAGCTTTGTTTTGTATTTATATATGTGATAGAGTTAAGCAATGTCATGGGCAAGGGTGGCGTTTTTTTTTTGTTTGTTTTTTTTTTCTGGAATGTCAGCACGATTACAAATGTGATTAATTATACGCAGCACATGAATAAACTAGTTAATATTGTGAGTTACATTTTAGGCACAACATTATATGGTTTTGCACTATTTTGCAATCAATAATGGTTCCAAACAAATCCACTGCAAAGTCCATTCTACTGACTTCAAAGTTACTCTTCATCACATTCTGGTGTAAATTTGCATCCTGATGGCTATTCAGATATATCTACCACAGTCTAAAAGATGTGAAATCTCTCTATCTACTGTCACATCTACAGTTATTAGTAACTTTGCAACTACATGTCAGCTAGCAGTCATTAGAGTGTTATTGGACAGTTAGATTAGGGTTAGAGCTAGTTGCCATGTAGTTACAAAGTTATTCATACAGTGGAAGTTGAAATTAGAGAACAATCTATAAATGCTTGATTTTTTTCTAGAATATTCTTCATCGCTCAAAATTTGAAGGATTATTAGCTGTAGCTACACCTGTTTTACTAACATGTTTGACAAAGTAACATAATAAACAAAAACCTTTATTTTGTGGAAAACACAGTGATCACAATTAGAGAACGGTAGCCACTGTAGCACAAAAGAAGATTACAACTAAAATTTAGAGGGTTATAGCTGTCAGAAATTGTAGAGACAGCTGTAGAAATAGAAAGTGTAGAGGCCCTTGCTTTGACTTCAGCATATCTACGACTACAGGACATCACTAGTTTCTCAAATCAGATCTTGGGCCACTCTTACACTCTCTTCCATAGTTCGGTGACTGTAGTGGGTCTCTAAGCCATAACTTTGTTGCCAAGAATGTTCCAGAGATTTTCAGTCGATTTTAGATCAGGACTCTGGTCTGCCCATTTCATCATTTCATTGTTCTTAGCTTCAAGGGACTGCTTTACCTGTTTTGCAGTGTGACACGGCATTGTCTTACATGAAAATTGCCGGAGGCTGATTGGGAGGTGCTTGGAGGGAAGAAACTGCATGTTGCTAATGGAGGTTCTCATAAACATTTGCATTCACTCTGCCATGTAACTGTATAAGAGGCCCAACTCCTGCTATAGAAAACATCCCCCAAACCATGACACTTCCTCCTCTACCTCTCACTGACTTCTTTACGCACTTGCTCTTCAGTCTTTCCTTAGTGTGATGCCAAACAAAATGTTTCCCATCAGATCCAAATAAAGTAAACTTGCTCTGATCACTAAAGTGAATTTTGGACCAGTTATCCACTCTCCACACAACATGCTTCTCAGCAAAGAGTAGTCTAGCCTTTTGATTCTTTCTGCTGATGAGAGGCTTGGTCATTGCAGAGTTCACTTTCAGTCTGATTTCTCTTAAACATGTCGAGACACATCCTTACCTTGTTTAAAAACAAACTGGCAAGCAATTCCAGCTGCAGCGCTGAACCGATTTCCCATTGAGATTCTCTGCATTGTCCTGTTCTGTTATTCATTTTTCTTATGCGGATGACCAGCCTTTTGGGGGGACTTGAATGAATTAGTGTCATTGTAAACCTGCAGTATTCGAGAAATCAGAGATGTGGAATGACCAACTCCTCTTTATACTGTGCTTCAGAATACAATTAATTTACACTGCCCTCCAAAAGTTTGGAAACACCCCTGGCAAAGTGTGGTTTTGGACGATATCAGCGTAAATCCTTATCATTTTTTGGTGCAAATACATTAAAGTAACTTGACATTATCATTGAAGACCAGCAATAATAATTTTCATTTTGATTACATAATAATGGCAATATATACATGTCAAAGTCAGACATGCCCCTTTGCCAGCTGTGATGCCTGGTTACTGGTTTAAACTTGGCCCAGGTTTTTAAAAGATTTTTGGGTCAGCACACCTTAATAGCTTCAACAATTGATTGCCAATTAAGTTTAATACAATGAATTTAGGCCCAGATTATGCAGAGCTGTAATAGCTGCTAATGGTGGATATTTTGATTAACCAAAAATGTAAGATAACTTTAAATTAAACTAAACAGTGGCATCAAAATTTAGGAAATTATAGGTTTTACCAAAGCCACAGCAGATGTGTCTCTGATCAAAACATGAATAAATTTGCTTTTCTGAACTTAAGGAAAAGCATTTGTGAGTCAGCTGTCCACAACAGCTGGCCACAAAAACACACTGATCAAACTGATTTTGACAAAATCCCAGAAAAAAAAAAAATATATATATATATATATATATATATATCTTTTTTTTTTTTTTTTTGCTCAGTGTCACACAATCCTTGGTCTGACATATGTCAACAGAGAGAAGCCTGAGTGAATTGTGAGCCAACAATTCTGATGATGCTTCATGTTCTTGGCAGCCAGTAATTACAAACACTGAACATTTGTGGCTAGATAAAGGCATACTGTAGGTCATCACCTACCAGATATTTCATTGCATGCGTTTGGCTTTTCTAAATAGTTAACAGAACAATAACTCCTTGAAGAAATTCTTGTCACCTTGTCATAAACGCATTACTCATGAATGGTTCCACTAGGAGACAGACTGAGTTTGGAGCAGTGAATCTCATTTTTGAGGGTCCAGCATCATCTCTAGTCCGGCGGTATGAAAACCTCCCCCAAGCCATTCCGTCCTCCCAGTTACCAGCTCCAAACACGTCATTAACCCGGGCCTCGGGAACGAAAGGCCTTTCTTTTGTCTCCCACTGAGTCATCCTGGTAAATGCCAGGCTGCATCCTCATCAGCCTGGGCCTCTGACTACCAGAGTCAACCATCTTTTCAACTCCAGCCTAACGAAGGCCGTGCTCTGGGCTCTCCGGGTAATGAATGCTCCAGATAATGAAAGAGCATATGGTGGCCCGAACGCTGCTGAGAAAAGCTGTTAAGACCAGAGCGACAGAGCGAGTGACCATTGATGAGTGAGACCGGGGAAAGTTCTCTGGAGGTTTCTGCCTGCCTTTGCTCCATCGGCTCTGAAGATGAGCTGGAGGAATTTATGAGAGATGTTTACGGCTCCTGCGTCTTTCCTCGTTTTAGGACTGGGTTGTATATTCTGTGTGACAGTAGATAGAGAGATTTCACATCTTTTAGACTGTGGTAGATATATCTGAATAGCCATCAAGATGCAAATTTACACCAGAATGTATGAAGAAACACATAGTGATGCAAAGTTTTTGCACTGATTCCACTGATGCTGGTGAGAAGTTTGGGATCAGTAAGATTTTTCTCTAAGAAGTTTCTCAAAAATACAGTAAAAACAGCAATATTGTGAAAAAATACTGCAATTTAAATAAAAAGTTTTCTATTTGAATATACTTTAAAACATAATTTTCAGCATCATCACTCTTGTCTTCAGAAATAATTCTAATATGCTGATTTATCATCAATGTTGGAAACAGTTGTGCTGCTTAACATTTTTGAAACTTGTGATACTTTTTTTCAAGATTCTTTGATGAATAAAAAAGTTGAAAAGAACAGCATTTATTTAAAATAAAAATCTTTTGTAACAATATTGTTCAAAAGTTTGGGGTCAGTCATTTTGTTTTTCTTTTTTGGAAAATTAATACTTTCATAGCAAAGATGCGTTAAATTGATTAAAAAAAGTGATATTAAAGACTTATATCGTTAGAAAAAAAATGTTAGTGTGCATTCAAGCATTTTTAATTTACTGGATTATATATATATAATTGCTGTGACACAATGACTCATACTGTGGTATTAGATTTTGTCATTACCTATTTTTTGTACCTCATATCTCTGCTAGACTAGAATAAAGTTCCTCACATAATTTAGGTTTCAGTGTCGTGTTTCCCGCCGTGCTCAAATATATTACCTCTGAGAACGGGTGGATAGTTAATTAACGAATAGCTAGACAAATGCTTAATGAGGGGCAGCGGAAACACACAGGGGTGTGAGCACAACGGAAATTCCAGAGTTGGTTTCGAAATAATGAATGACTAATTATTGAAATGAGGCTCATTGTTTGTTTTGACATAATTGGCACTAATTCATAAGTCTGTAAAGCTTGATGACGGATACTTTATTTCTTGTTGATGTTTCAGAACGCAGAAGCCAGCTTTGACTTCAGTAGCAACGACCCGTACCCGTACCCGCGCTACACGGACGACTGGTTTAACAGGTAATGAGCTCGGCGGTGCTGTTTCCTGCTGTGGTAGAGCGGGCCAGTGTGACAGTATGCACTGTGCGTGTGTGTTTAAGTGGATATCAGTGGTCAGGACAGCTTTGTGATTTTTATGTGAAAAGAAGAAAGAAGCATGAAGAAAATATCAAAAATGGAGTGAACTCGACGCACAGCTTATGCAGTGTTGCAGGTCTATATATGAAGAGTTCAGATGCAAAACCCTCTAAAGGCCACTTCAGTCAAAAATGACTTAATGATACTGAGTGAATGCTCTCGACACATAGTATACGTCCATCAAATACTTTTACTTCAAACTCGCTAAATTTCAGCCTCAGCCCAATCAGAAGTACCGGTACTTAGGTAGAAACCTATAAATAGGAGCCTGATAAAAATGCTTATTTTAAAGAAAAACATTTTTGCATCTGAACTCTTCATATGTACTGTTGTACAACTTTGAGTGTGACTCATCCAATGGAAATTTAGAGACAAAACTCTTGTTTTTTCTTTTTTTTTTTAATAATAATATTTTTTGTTTTTAGACTTTTTTCAACTCGCACCACATATTGTAAAGCGTTCCAAATTAAAAAAAAATAGACTAATCAGCACAAAATTACTTTATTTAAGAATTTAGAATTATATTATTATTTATTACTTATTTTACAGTACCATTGAATCCGGAGTTAGTAAGACTTTGATCATTGAAGACAAGTATAATTTTTTAATGATTTTACTATATATTTTAAAATATAAAAGTGAGAGAGAGAGAATCTTAGTGACCCCAAACATTTGAACAGTAGCGTTCACTACATGCCATATAAGATATAAGATTACTCATAGCGTGCTGAAGGATTTTGCTTGAGTCGCTCACACCCCTCATGGGCAGGCAGTGCATTGACCTGCAACTGTGTTTCTCAGCAGTGGTTGGATGAAGGACTCCTTGCCTCTCTATATTGATTTTCCTTACACGTAGCCCCATTAAGTCATCTCTGACTGGCTCTCAGCCCAGCTGCATTAACACAGCGGTCGTGCCACAGCGTGCCGAGCCTTTCCTTCTGCACTCTTATCAGAGCAGTGTAGGCCTGACCAAAATGCCCAGAGGTGAAGATTAAGAGCAAAACTGTGCCATCATTTCATGTCTTGTTTCAAAACCAGAGCCAGTGCTAACTCTGATGAGACACTCAGTATTCAGGAGATTTCACTTCACAATAAATGTTAATTGATGCTTTGTGTGATGCAAATAGTTTTAATAGTTAAATCAATGCTTTCCTCCTCTCTCTCTGAATAAATCATTTGATCCTCCTCTCTGCTGCACATACTGAAACTCAACAAATGAGAGATGTTTATGTGAGTGAGGGAGTGTAAACAATAAAGAAACAAAAATCTCACCATAAAATACAGTCCAGTTGAACATACTCTGGCCTTCGCTGCTCAAAAGTGTGATAGACTGCTCTTTAAATGTCTGAGCCAAACTGGATGTGTTATTATTTAGGTAGCTCCAGTTTGAAAGAATAGGTCACGTGGGCAGTGCGTCTCGTGGGCAGTGCGTCAACATGCAGGGCCTTTGCGCTTCAGGCGTCCCGTGTTCAAGTCCCAGCTCGCGGACCTTTCCCAATCCCGTCCCCCTCTCCTTCCCACTAATTTCCTGTCTCACTACTGTCCTATCAATAAAAGGCAAAAATGCCAAAAAAAAAAAAAATATGCTGAGAATGTTTTCACCCCCAGGCCTTTCAAAATGTAAATGAGTTTGTTTCTTCATCAGATTTGGAGAAATATGTCATCACTCAATCCGTCACTTGCTCACCAATGGATCCTTTGCAGTGAATGGATGCTGTCAGAATGAGAGTCCAAACAGCTGATGAAAACAAATAATCCACACCACTCCAGTCCATCCAATGTCTTGAGAAGCCAAAAGAAACAAATTCATCATCAAGACATTTTGAAACTAAAATCCGAGTCCATAATCCTCAATAACACTTCAGTAACGCTCCAGTGAAAAAGTGGTCTGGTCTGAATCAGGAGAGAAATCTGCACAGATCAAGCACTGTTTACAAACCCAAACAGTCCAAAATAGCTCTAAACAAATATGTGGCTGGATTTTGATGTGAGAGACAACAGGAGATGCATTACTATGGGTTATGGACTCTCATGGAATTTGAAGTTAAAAATCTCTTTGTGATAGATTTGTTCTTTTTAAAAACACAGCTTTTGGTTTCTCAAGACGTTAATTAATGGTGTGAAGTGGTTACTTGTGGATTATTGTGATGTTTTTATCAGCTGTTTAGACTCTCATTCTGACGGTACCCATTCACTGCAGAGGATCCACTGGTAAGCAGATGATGGAATGACACATTTCTCCAAATCTGATGAAGAAACAAATTCTTCAACATCTTGAATGGCCTGAGTATGAGGACATTTTAATCTGATTTTCATTGGTAAACTGTTTCTTTAACTATTATCTTTGAACTTTTGGTCTGTAACTGCAGGTCTGAAATAGAACTAGCAGTAGATGGGTTATTTTAGGGCTGTGCGATGTTCAAGAAAAATACAATATGTGATCATGCTTTAAGTGCAGCATGCTCAGATGAAACATGCTCAGATGAGTCAGTTCTGTATATTGTCATATGGTAATTTATATGCATGGATGTATCAAGAGCTCCACAAACAACCACAACAAATTCCTTGTGTTTGTGAACACTCTATGAATTCAATATGCACTGATTTATATTTAAGCTACAAAAGTTATTTAGGCATGAGCAATGAATTTTTTTTTTCTTTGTCTTTTCTTCATGGCCCCAAATATTGCAAACTGTAGCAATATGCATATTTCAGTTTGTACATTTGTGATATTTTGACCATTTCGATATATATTGCACAGCCCTAGGTTATACAGGTGCATTTAAAAAAATTTGAATATTGTTAATAATATTGAATAATAAGTTCATTTTTTGTTTGTAACTTATTTTAAAAAACGGAAACTTTCATATATTCTAGATTCATTACATGTAAAGTAAAACATTTCTAAACTTTTTTTGTTTTAATTTTGATGATTAGAGCTTACAGCTAATGACAGTCAAAAATCCAGTATCTCAAAATATTAGACTATTTCCTAAGATTAATCAAAAAACGGATTTGCAAAACAGAAAAGTTCAAGTTTTTTAAAATACATTCATTTTTGCACTCAATTCTTGGTTGGCAGCACATATTACAGCAAATTCCTTGCTCCTATCACAAATTACAGCTTCAGTAAAGTAAGCGATCAGCCTGTGGCACTGCTGAGGCACTATTGAGCCTTCAGATCATCTGTATATTGTTGGATCGACTGTTTCTCATCTTTCTTTTGAAAATATCCCATAGATTCCATATGGGGTTCAGGTCAGGCATGTTGGCTGGCCAATCAAGCACAGTAATATCATGGTCAGCAAACCACTTGGAAGTGGTTTTGGCACTGTGGGCAGGTGCTAAAGTCCTGCTAGAAAAGGAAATCATCATCTCCATAAAGCTTGTCAGCAGATGGAAGCATAAAGTGCTCCAAAATCTCCTGGTAGACATCTACACTGACTTTGGACTTGATAAAACACAGTAGACCAACACCAGCAGACGTCCGGCACCCCAAATCATTACTGACTTCAGAAACTTCACACTGGACTTCAAGCAGCTTGGATTCTGTGCCTCTCCAGTCTTCCTCCAGACTCTGGGACCATGATTTCAACATGAAATGCAAAATTTACTTTTATCTGAAAAGAGGACTTTGGAGCACTGAGTAACAGTCCAGTTCATTTTCTCCTTAGCCCAGGTAAGATGCTTCTGATGTTTTTCTGTTTCAGAAGTGGCTTGGTAGCCCTTTTTCTGAAGACGTCTGAGCGTGGTGACTCTTGATGCGCTGACAGGAAGCTCTCGCAAGTGTTTAAATCTGCTTTGTTTGACAGTTTTCTCAAGCTTGTGGTCATCCCTGTTGCTTGTGCACCTTTTCCTACCCAATTTCTTCCTTCCAGTCAACTTTGCATTTAATATGCTTTGATACAGCACTCTGTAAACAGCCACCCCTGTCAGGATTGACCTTCTGTGACATAATCTCTTTGTGGAGGGTGTCAGTGATTGTCTTGTGGAGAAGAACAAAGAACAAGAGATACCCAGAATTTATACTGTAGGGATGGACTTTTAATAAAACTCAAATGTAAATATTCTAATATTTTGAGATACTGGATTTTTGACTTCCATGAGTTGTAAGTTCTAATAAAAAAAAAAAATAGAAATGTTTGACTTGTAATAAATGTAATAAATCTAGAATGTATGAAAGTTTCAGTTTTCGAAATAAGTTACGATATTCTAATCTAATAAGTTACGAAGTCACGATATTCTAATTTTTTTGAGATGCACCTGTTTGTTAATTTCTGTTACAGCACCCCTTGTGGCATCGCTGAGAATGCAGTACATACTCATGTATTGCACTTTGCCACTGCTTTAGGAAAAGTGTCAGAGCTAAGAATCAAGCAAACAAACAAAGACAAATACATTGAATATTTTTTTAAAGACTATGTACCTGTTGAGTTGTTTGTAATGTTTGTAGTTTTTCATTTTTTCATGAATGAGTGTCACATTTAGAGCCCAATACAGCAGCTTGTCTACAAAAGTGTATGATTTCTGTGCCACTAGCAACAGTCATGAAGATAATACTGTTTTCAAACGGGCTTATGGAGCACCTGCTATATGTAGGACGAACATTTAGTTCCAGCCCAAATTCATGCCATTGGATGAGCCAGTGTTTTTAATACTCAAACAGTAACACTTCAGTAGTGGTGTAGAGCCAAAAAAGTTACACCGTTCACAGGAATCAACCAGCTAAGGATGGTTTGTAGTTATCTCTATTTGTTAAGCTAGAAAAATGATTGGTAAATGCCATTTTACCAATTTAAATTCACGTCAACTGAGCACAATCCCTTCTGCTCCTGTAAATATCATACATCATGCTGCATTCAGTACAGTAGCCTGATTAAACCTAGTTAAAAAGCAGTCTATGCTCAAGAGAGCCAGAATTCCCAGCTATGAACCTGCTCAAAACTGAAATGTGTCCAAAACTACAGGGTAGATGTTTTCTTGGCTTGGATGCAGAGCTGTGTATTGTGGAGGCTTGTGCAGCAGGCAGCCTACGCTTTGAGAGATATTTCTCCTGCATACAGTATGTATGGTGGACAGAAGGTGCCCTACGGGAGGAAGAAGGTCAGTGAAGATTGGCAAGCCTTCTGTCAGCGTGCCGCACTGCTCAAACAGCACACTATCACACCTTCAGGGACGTCACTGTGCCAAAGACGCACGGCAACAAATGCTAATAGTTGCTGTGCTTTGCTGGGAAATTTTTACAGTAGTAGTTAAATGACAATACGTGCTTGGCTTTGTGTTGAAATCTGTAGCTGTATTTATGATCAAACTTCAGGTACAAGATGATAAAAAAAACAGATCGAGGTCAGGTGAAGAGCCTTGTTATACAAGGCTTTCCTAATACTGGTTAGTCTTTCTCAGAATAGATGATTTTGAAAATGTTTGCACACAGAAATGACTTAACCTGCATTGATTTTCAAGTACAAATCTGAATACAGTATTTTGTAGGAAGGTAATACAGATAAACCTTGGCATAATTGATATTTTGTACAGTGAGCATCAAGGACAGACACAATCTAATAGAAGGAAGACAAGTGGCTCTTGTGTTTTTCCAGCGCCGGTTGCGGGTGTGAAGCATGCTGGGGCGTGTGCTGAGAGCAGCAGTAATATCATCTGAGCTGCAGACTCACAGCATAATCAGACGCTTATATATAAATAGAAACGCTGTCTGTCTGAGTGCAGGGGAGGAGGACGCATTGCTGTGGCTCTTCCGGAGGAGTCTCTGTTCCTCAGACCATTTTAGCAGCTTGTCTTGAGCATTTGTGGGTTGTTATTTAGGCAGTGCAAGGGTCAAAATCAATGACGTAATTTATGTGCACATAAATTCAGAATAATTTAGGGATTTAGTCATATTCTTATCGCCCAAGTGTCGTAAACATATTGACCTTATTACTATTTCCCAGTTAAACCAATATTCCAATTTCATTTAGAAGCCTAGCTGCTGGTAAAAAGATAAACATCTTATTGCCATTGTAGTGGAAAATTCAGTTACATGTCCATATAAAATCTTTGTGGATGCTGCGTGATACAGGCGATTTCTGACAGACAGATTCTGAGAATGCACATATAGAAATATACATTGCAATGGATCAAGTAAACATATTGTATGTATCTGAATAATTGCCTTAATTAGCCTTAATATACATTTTGTTTCGGCGAAGAACACATCAACGTCTATTTGCATAGGCTGTACTATTTGAATTTGTGATTGGTTGATTGCAAAATTAACCTTGTGTGACCTTTTGGACATTTCTGTCCTTTTCAGTTTTGTTTTATTTGATCATTTTGCGTGTGTTATTGCCAGCTGCGTACATTTTGGCACAGGTGTGTATTTTTATTGGAATTTTACTATTTCACCTCAATTTCCTTTAATAAATCTATTTTGCACTAGGTACAAAAAATAGTTCCTCTCAGGACCTTAAGGACAAAAATTTCCTTATTGTCCTCATTGGAGTGTTGGTATGGATGTCAGAGTGTGGTTTGAATGTGTGTCATAAAAAAATAATAATAATAAAAAAATGTGTATGCGCGTTTGTGTTCTTGTAATATTTAAGAGAGAAAAAGCACTGCAAATCACAAATCCAACCACTGTGTGCACCAGTGCAGTTTTGCTGGCACCTAGTGAGGAAAATCTGGTACTGCGTCTGTACAAAATCTTACTGAAATCTCGTTTTTTGAGATATCAACCTCAAATTTGGAACACAACGTGTTTAGATTTATGGCTTTGATTTTCTTGCAAGTTTCTTGCATGTTTCATAAAATACATATTTTATATAAAATATTGTTCATAAAGCATTTGGTATCACTTTTTAAACTTTTTCTACTTCGACAATAATCTGCCATCTTCTTTAAATGAGACCAAACTTAACTCTGTGCTTCCTGTAGCTTCAGATTTTTATGACACATTTTGACGGACATTTTTATTGATGCACAAGGGTCTACTAAAGGGTACTAAACAGACCGATAAAATAACATTATTAAAATTGTATTCATTTTTGTTTCCTATCCTTGAACCGGTATTTAATATTTAACTGTTATATCAAATGAAACCATTGTGAAATATGTGATCTCTGAACTGTGTTTTTTTAGTCATGGAACCAGGTGTGCTGGAGAGGTGTCTGCGGTTTCAAACAACAACATCTGTGGGGTGGGCGTGGCCTATAACTCCAAGGTAGCAGGTACGTTTCTGATAGGTTCTAACAGTGATGACCTCATAAATAACATTAACATTCCTAACAATATATGAGATGTCAAGCGAATCGTCTTGAAAGTAGATGAGAGTAGGCATCGCTGTCAAGGGAGAAACTAGAAAAGAGCTGTCAAGTCAGACAATAGGCACCCGTCATAGCACACCAGCAATGGCAAAGATTGCATTTGGTACTTGCTGATAAATTTTCAGTGTATGCAGTTGAAATACTGCTGCTTTTATTTGAAGGTGAATTCAGAAGTAATCCAATGTCCCATGCATAGTGCCTGTCAGTGTTGATAACTTTGTTTTATTTGTTGACTTTCCAGGCCACTTTAGTGACTTTTTCAAACAAATGACTCCTTGGACAAACCTTTTCTAGTTTCCACCAGTATGACGTCATCTAGCGGCAGTCAGCAGGCAGGCTTTAGCTTTTTTTCTATTGAAAGTTCTTGGTAATAGTGTTTCCTGTCTCCTTCTTTTTTTCGAGATTGTGCTATTTGTACTGACTATTGGTTTATTAGGCTTGCTTGCGTCAAACGACATCACAACAACTGCTTCTAAAAAGAACCTAATCATATCAAAAACATATTCGTTGCACATGGTGCAGACAAATTCAGCATGCAATTCAATTCAGTGTTTATTTGTGTAGCGCTTTTTTAAATGCATAACATTTAAAGGCAGCTTTACAGAAAATGGATGTTTTAAATGTTTACAGTCAAGAAGCAGATTCAGTTCAGAAACAGAATCCACATTAACACGTTTGGATGGTATCAAGACAGTGGTTTATTTAAAATACTTGTATGCTTTATCAGGTTTGTTCTGTGCAGTCAGTAAATATGATGAATGACTTGTCTCCCTTCGAGACATTGTTTTGTTTCTTAGCCTAATGGAATATAAGCTCAATTGATAATTTCTACCCTTCCCCTCTTCCAGAACATCCAGCAGCCAGCAGCAACAGCAGCATCAATAAAAACATCATTTACGCTCTGCAGCGCATTGATTTTTTTTTCTTTTCAAAAGGCCACAAAAGAAAGGGAGAGTAACTAATAGCCACTGAAAGTCTTTTGTCCCTCACAAAGGGACACACATGACTCTAGCGTTACCTCTTCAGCTCACGGAAGATTTTCTTCCAGGAAGAGGTCAGTATGACGAGTCTCAATCAGACAGCCAGTGATGTCTCATTGCACACAGCAGTGATATTCCTGGAGTGCCTTCATATGTGGGTTTAAGCTTAAACGTTCAGCAGCCACCTTATTTTTCAATTCGGAGGTATGCTGTTTTCTGAATGTGCAAGGCTTCTGCTTCATTAGCTGTGGTAGAAAAAATAACGAGAAGAAAAATAATAAAGTGCAATAAACTGTAATGTTTTTTTTTATAATAATATTATATAATATTTTTATTATAATATAATATTATTATTATTATTTTATAATAATAATAATACATTACAAATGGCTGCGCCCGCTCTTATGGGGAATAATAAGGTGGATACTGATAAGAAGTGTATTTAAAAAACACTATATACAAGTATATTTAGCCATCCTTGTATTGCTTCTTTTGATCAAGATTACAATTGCATTTGCAGTATAAAAAACTATTGAACTTGTAGTTTACTGAGAGTTTTCATCACAGTGTACTTTCATGGACAGAAAATTGAGTTAGATGCTATTGACGTAATACACATACTTGGAATACTTGAACTGTACTTAAGTTTGCATAGTATACTGAACTTGCAGTAAGTGTAGACCAGCATAAGGTCATTTTCAGCAGGTTTGGTAGACAAGAGAGAAAAGCAAAGTTTAAGGTTAAAAATCATTTGTGCTTAATGAAGCACCAAAGCAATTATCTTAAGTTGACACCAGTGGATCTCAACCCCTCTCACCCCTCCGCTCATCACCGCAGAGCATGAATAGAGTAACATTGAGGGTTTTCCTGCTGTTCCCAACTTTCTCAATCTTGCCATTTCGCAGGCATTCGTATGCTGGACCAGCCCTTCATGACAGACATCATCGAGGCCTCGTCCATCAGCCACATGCCACAGGTTATTGACATCTACAGTGCCAGCTGGGGTCCCACAGATGACGGCAAAACGGTGGACGGCCCGCGTGAGCTCACGCTGCAGGCCATGGCGGATGGAGTCAATAAGGTACCTCATGTTTAAAAGCCACAGAGGTTTCTTGCAGGATAAGCGTATCTAAATTGATTCCCTTGTGAAACACCTGAGAGAAAAATAGAATTGTAACATCTGGTCCGATCAGATAAAAAACCCTGGACATCAGAGGAATCCTGGTCTCTCTGCCACTTTACATCAACTTTAACACCAGACAACTGGACAGATAATTCAGAAAATATGAGTGTATTTAGAGATCCAAACTCAAAATAAAACAGGTTTCATTAGATGAACTAGAACTTTATATATCCATAACAAAATTCTTCTCTTTATATATTAATAATAACTCATAGAAGAATTACAGTTTAGTATGCAGACATTATGATGATGTTGTAAAAATGTTAGCTATCTTTTGAATTGCAGTAAGAATTTCTCACATTTTAATTTTATTAAATGTAAGTACTTGTAGGTGCTCCAAATCTGTTATTTGAAATGCCAGAATGATCATTGTCCTTCTCCACATTCCTGTCTCAATGATGCTAAAGTGCTCCTGTAATATGAAGCAGTCCTGAACAAATAGTTGTACAGTGTTAAAAAACAAAAAAACAAACAAAAAAAAAACTTGCAGCTGTGGATATATACAGAACATACCATTAGCTAATTAACAGATTTTTAAAATAGCGTTTTTACAGTCCTGTACTAATAAAATGTCAGTTACTCAAACCACATGCATTCAAAGGCATCTATGTGAAGTATGAAGCCTCATTTCAAAATAACTTTGGCTCCCCAAGACTCTCCAGGAGTTCTCCAACATATGTCAGCCTTGCACAGTCTCGTCGCATCACACTGAACGTGTCATTTAGCTGCACATTCCCTGTCCGTGACTGCTGCCTTCACAAATTGCCTTGGCTAATGGGTATAAATGCTGCTGAGCGCTTCTCTGCTGAGCAGGATTTATGAGGGCGCTCCACTTGTCAAGCCGAGGCATTGCACAAAGTAATCGCTGTGTGTTTTGAACAGCCCTTTGCAATTGAAATCAGATTGGACAAGAATAGCAGTGATGGGTGAAGACTCCCTCGTGCTCCCCGTCTGTCCCTCAGGCTTCCTCACTGCAGTTCGAGAGGGCTGAGGTTGAGCCTGGGAGTAATGCTGAGCGCAGTTGAATCATTATGAGGGTTAGATGGCAAACACTTCTAGTATGCTTCATTTATTTATTTGTAGGACGCCACACAGAGTGCTAATGAAACACCAGATACAGTTCAACATTGCGGTTTGGCTGCTGGTGACAGCATGTTTGGCAAAATATCAGTTACCACAGAAAATCATCTCGACTTGTCAGTCAAAATTTGTGGTTGCAGCTAATACAATGGAAGCAAATAGGGCAATAGACGTATAATGTTATATCTGGTGTTTCTCAGTGTCATGTCCTTGTAACACGGTATGATTATGTGCAAAATACACACGATGATAGAACAAAGAGGAGAAAATTCTAGAACTTCTGTCAGCATACCTACCTGAAGGACAGCCTTCACATTGCTGCTTTTAAACCCTGCGTAATGGCTTTGTGGAAGAAATCTGGGATCAATCCCAATGATTTTCTATGGTAATAAACTTGCCACAGATGCTGTTGATGGAGCTGAAGACAAAATAAAGCAAGAACGTTCCTTTAATGAGCTGAACTTTGACTGACGAGTTTCTGTTTTGCTGTCGAACACCATGGTAATGCTGGTCCACCAGCTAGACTAGCAAATAATTCAAATAATAAAATGTATAACCAGCATTATACATTTTGTTTAAGTAGAATTATTCCATGGTCTGTCAGAATACTGCATTCTGATTGGCCGGCAGGTATGCAGTAAAACCGTTCAATGCACAGGTAGTTCCAAGTCAGTTTAATCACCATTCTATATTAATGCGCTGCTTTAATTGATAGACACAAATGCACACACACACACACACACACACACAGAGAGATCGGAGAGGTCGGAGATTGCATTGTGTTGCTTAAATAGCCTAGATACTACATCACGTCGGGTGTTTTTTTGCCCCCGCGTTGTGAATTTAAAATCCTTTAATGCACGGCAAACCGCTGATTATCCCTTACGTAACACATGTCCGATTATTGAATCTGGCTCTTTCCAAATGTTCTTCCTCCTATCATCATAGGAAGTTTTCTCCCTTGCCACAGTCACCTTTTGCTTGCTCCATGGGGGCATTTGTAAGTTACTTTTCTATAAAGCTGCTTTGAAAGAGTGAAAAGCAACCATCCAAATGCAACCATAAAAACTTTTGACCTCAAATCACGCAGCTTATTGAGGAGAGGTGCGCTTTTACTGTTCCTAGCAATCAGACTTAGGATTTCCACCTGGCAGTTAATAAAAAATGGGTGAGTAATCCCACATACTTGTGTTGGAGGACGGACCCTGAGTCATATCTAGAGACCAGAATATCACAGGGACTTGGGGCACTAAAAAATCATGTACTGTAACAATGTGATAGAGACTACCCGTAATTATATTCCATACTGAAGTCAATGTCATGACACTGGATTGTGTGAATAGCTGCAGAGACGCTTCTGTTCCTGCTCTTTGACCAACTGTTCCTTCATTTGTCTGGAAGAAATTTTCTCCCTCCCACACTAAACAAAGCTTGTTACAAAAGCAGCAGTGCTTAAAGCACAGTCGTTTGTTTTAGCTAATTGTTCCAGAGTTCAGCTGATGGGTCTCCATTCATAAAGAGCAAGAGAGGAAGAGAAACAGAGAGAGATGGAGAGGTTGTGTTCACTGAAATAACACCAGTCGAAGTTATCTGTTATGTTAGATCTTTACTTTTACAGGAACCAGAAGATTAATTTAATGAGTCAAATGAAATGTAAACAAGGTTGGATCATGGTCCAGGCCAATGGGGCCAGTATCCTGTGAGGTCTGACACTTATAACAAGGCAGTACAAATGTAAAATTTATATTAATGGACAAACAGTGCTCAAGTAATTGCCTCTAAATGTTGGCACAATGTGAAAGACACTAAAAAAATGCAACATGGGCTCACTGGACAACATGTGTCTACCTACATTTTTACAAAACTCCAAAATCATACCTGTACATGCAGGTTTCCAGCAGAAATCGAAAGTAACATATTCTTTAACACAGCTCTTATTCCTTTTCACATAAATTACAGGAGCAGATTATTGATTATTAATCCTTATACTATGCTGAAAACTCTATAGCATCTTTAGTGTTCACTGTCAAAAATGACGAGCCTACTAAAAATAGCTTAAAAATGTCTCATCGTGCTATATTATCATCAAAGATTAGATTCAATCTTATTGTGAACTTACATCAGGTTATGACCTCAAAACACCTTTACCATAGTGCATAATTTGTAAACAAATTCAGATGTTTGCATCACATAATGAGCTCTATGTGTATGCCTTTTTTAATGAAGTAAACTTGCTTGGTGGCGCACCTGGTACAGCACTGCACTTGCATTGTGGAGTCCCATAAAACACTTCACAACTCCAGATAAAAGAGATCAGTAACTGTAGTAGTCAACATTCGAAGTGGATCAAAATCTTTCATCAAGATTGTCCTAAAACAAAAACAATACCCGTTCTTGTCTTAGGACAACTTTGATGAACTTTTTTTGATCCACACTGTAAAAAATAAATAAATAATTAAATAAAAATCTGTAAAATTTACAGTAAAAAAGAGAAGCTGTGGTTGCCAGAAGTGTAAAAAATACAGTAGCAACATTTTAGGTTTTAACTTAAATTTACATTTAAATACCGTAATTTCATTAACTGATGATGTTACCGTATTCTAGACTAAATGTGAACATGCATTAATTCATTTCACTCGCAAAAAACAGATTCAGTATTCCTTAAAACAAATAAAAACAGTGAAATGCAAACTCAGAATATGCCGCAACCCTGCAATAATTAAATCTTTTAAATAAAACAAATATCCTTTATGTATTTAATCCAATTTTATTAACCAGTCTTTGCTGCTGACCTTCGATGATGCAATTCAACCATACTAATAAGCAAAAATCACTTTCGATAAACTAACATCTGTGCTTCATTTTTGTATAGCCGAAGAGTAATATCCTGCATAAATGTACTTTTCTTTCAGCCTGAGGTGAATTCATTTCACTTTTGGTGTAAAAGGGTTTTTACATTAGAATTGTAACGTAACACATTACTTTCCATAAAAAGTAACTAAGTAACGTAATTAGTTACTTTATCAGGGAGTAACGCAAAACTGTAATGCATTACTTTTAAAATTAACTTTCCCCAACACTGCTCACTGGACATGTGAACGTGTTGCAAAACATGCTAAAAGCAATGTCATATAATTTTGCACAAATGTCACTACAGGCACGTTTTTCCAATGAGCCAGGATTGAAGAAATAAGATGTGTTATTTGTCCCTGCACTCGTTCAGCTCTAATAATAGCTTCCGAACGCCTTAGCATAGCTTCGATGTCAATGAAATCTAAATTGTTTTCACCCTTGCAATGTATTAAACGAGTGCTGTGCAATTGTGACTTTAATGTATTACGCAGATGAGACTTTATTTCTCATATCAGCAGACAAACTATATCACATTTTATTAGCTCCTTGTCAAGGTACATTTGCCAAACATAACGTTGGAGTTATTAGATGCTAAATGAGTCATTCTGATATAAAATCTAAATGATGAGAAGTCATAAAGTTTCTGTAGCCACTGCAGAATGTAAAGACACCATCTTATTTTCTTATTTGTTTACTCCAAAGAGGCTGGTGCCCAGGGGCCTGGAAGCACCATAATCGCTCCTCGATGTGTTAGCATGGTAAATCACTACGTACTGTTCAAATAACAATAATCAAACAGCCTTTTAAGATCACAATTGCACTGTACAAATTTCCTCCTGTCAGGTGCCTGCCACTATAAAACACAAAGCCTAAAGAAAAGAGTGCTCTTGCATTCAGCTAAAAGCATGGAAATTATATGTTCAGACAAGAACCTTAAACACAATGCCTGTGCCTGAATCATCGACACTCAGAGGAGAGCTTGTAGTCTTTAAAAGGTCTTGAAACGCCTCTCTGATGTCTCCGTTGAATTACTCGTGGTTATGCGAGTGTAATTTGTATGATAAATGGAGTAAATCTCAAAGGCTCTTAAAGAGTAATATCAAAGAGAGTCGACTGCTGCTTGTTGAGCTGCGGCGGGTGCCGCTCGTAATCGTGTCGCTTTGCGTGTCCAACAGGGCCGAGGTGGGAAAGGCAGCATCTACGTGTGGGCCTCCGGAGACGGTGGTAGCTATGACGACTGTAACTGCGACGGATACGCCTCCAGCATGTGGACCATCTCTATTAACTCGGCCATCAATGACGGACGCACCGCGCTCTATGATGAAAGCTGCTCCTCCACCCTCGCCTCCACCTTCAGCAACGGCCGTAAACGAAACCCTGAAGCAGGCGTGGTGAGTGTGTGTGTGTGTGTGTTCTGTTTTATATATGTTTTATGAGGACACAAACGTGTATAATGACATGAGCACTACAATGTAAACAAACAATGCTTTATGAGGTTCACTCTTCCTGTGTCCCCCCTAAACCAAATGGCTTAAAAAACATGATGTTTTTTGAAATTCAAAAATTGTCAGTAGTTTTAAACCTATCCAGTTATGTTTTTACAACAGTATTCCATTTGGTGCGCAAGAATGTGCATAGGTGCTTTAAAACATCCTTTTGAGACACCATGCCTTATTCTGCAGTGTGATAATACAGAGTATGACAGTGATAAAATGACGGGGAGTTAATTGTTTCATCCATTTAGTGTCTGAACAATGACTCTCAGATGGAATCGGAGGGATGCATTCAGCTAGGAACTTAATCAGAGCGTATCTTCAGACTCAAAGAAAGCATCTGAGATGAAGACTGTGGTTAGTCTGTCAGAGATCATCCTGTCAATGGAAAGGCAGGAATTGCCTCGTGTCAGTCCGGATTCTGTCAGGGCGATCAGGGCGGCTTTGGTTCGATGTTGTGAGATACCAGTTAATCGCCTTTCTCTGACTGAGCGCCGAATGGAAGAAATGAAACCAAAAGATTGAAACCCAAATGATTACCTTTTTTTTTTTAAACACACAAACGTCAAAATGAACTATTTTTTTAAGTTAATTCCATGCTGTTCTTTGGACTTTTTAAATAATTGTAAGAATATCAATAATATATGCAACATACTTCAGGCTTTTGGGTGAATAATTTCTTTAAAGACAGAAAATATGATAAAAAATATTATGATTTCATTAGGAAGCAAGTGACTTAATAGATGCCATTATCTGGATTTATTATACAGATGTTTCTTCATTGCTAATATGATACCTGCGACAGTTTTTAAAAACACATGCACCAAATTTATGAACCAGTATTTTTGACAGACAGTGGTATTCATTCAAGTTTATTCACAGAGATTAGGCCTGCATCAAATAAAACAAAGCACTAAATAATTCATTTTTTGGCTTTCATCTCATTGCTTTTAGTGAGGTTTGCTTACATCAGTCAAAATTGGTCACAAGTACAAACGTCTGTCTCTGGAGAGTAAATATGGATGTTTCTTTCATCTCCTACCTTTGATAGGTCATGAAATGCCAGGCAACTCCAAAGTCGACATTAGCTCAGTGTTGTGGTGACGAGCAAAGCTTTGGGATTTTGTAGGGTTTACCTCATTGTGCTCAAGCAAACCAAGTGCTTCTTTACATGCCCTGTTAATGATCAACAAAGTTCAAAATTTAAAAATTGAGTTCTATTCCGTTGATGAGCTGGAGTGTGAATTGGCCAACAAACAGGACAGGAGGGGAAATTGAATTACTGAACTGAATTACTTTTAAACAAATTGGGAACAGTCACACAGCAGAGGAATTTCATTAGTACAACACAATGACAAAATGAGCTAGAACAAATCATTTATTAAGCCAGAAACCAGGCTCAGTCAGAGGGCCAGACAAACCAGCAGTTTGTTCCAGGCTACAGCAAAGTTATAATGTGCAGAGACTCAACTGGTTCCTGTGGTCTTGTGCCAATGGCCATCTAGCTGACGAGGTCCTCACTGGGGATCCGTCTCTGGGACTCATGTAGTTGACGTGGTCTCCGCTGATTTTCAGGGCTGTAGAGGTCATCTCTAGGTGCTGATACACCATCTGGGCTGAAAACAGACTGGAACTGGCTGACTGCAGTGACCATCTGATCTGGATACACACTGGATCTGGTGGCTACGGTGACCTTGGAATAAAGCCGGGCTCACACTACAGGATTTTAAAAATCCTAACCGATTATGAAATCTGGTTGCAGCGCACACATAAGGAGAATCTTTGCAGATTATCTTCCCTGAAATCTTAAACATGCACACACTACAAGATTTGAAAATTGTGGCGCATCACACATTATTTACAAGATATTACAAGATATTATTACAAGATATTATTATGATCAGTGTTGGGCAGTAACGCATTACTATGTAACGCGTTACTGTAATTTGATTATTTTTTTAGTAACGGAGTAATTTAACGCGTTATAATTTCCAAAGAGTAATTAGCCTATAGTTACAAGCATGCGTTACCGCTGCGTTACATAATTGCCGACAGAATGTGCTTTATCATCTATATAGATTGTAAAAAGGGTGTTGGCTAGCACACGCGACAGGGTGCTGAGGGCAATGCATCAACTTCGGTTGTCTTCACATGAGTCTCTGCCCGCCCACGCCCGCACTCGCCCATCAAGTGACCCGCGCCACTTAATACACTGTTGCGTCGAGTCCAGCGGGAGTGCGGGACACAGAGAGCGGTGCGGGACAAGACTCGATGGGCGAGTGTGGGTGTGGGCGGGCAGAGACTCGTGTGTGCGTGAAGCAATAGAGAAAAATTATATGTAAACACAAAACATCTAAAACAAATTGCTATTCATTTATTGCACAAAAGCAACAAAAACAACTAATATAAAACAAAAAAGATTAAAACGTGTAAGCATAGGCAGAGTTTCTATTTATAACACGTGTTTGCAGCGTTAAACAATGTTGATTTCTGGAATGCAATGGACAATCAGAGAATCCACTCACCGCTCGAAATGCCGTGCATTCTGCAACCAAACACACAGCGGCCTATTGCTTTTAGTAAAAATAACAGTGAATGTTGATGCTTTAATAACAAATATTTTATCGGGAGCGTTTCTGCTGGGATGTTAGGCAACACACAAACTTAATATTTCATGCAAATTTCGTGGATGTACAGAAAAAAAGTAATGTAACTAGTAATGTAACTAATTAATTTTGAAATAAAATAATCAGAACAGTAATTTGATTACTTTTAAAAGGAGTAATCAGTAATCAGTAATTTAATTACATTTTCAGAGTAACTTGCCCCACACTGTTCATGAATTTCTAAAATATAAAAATAAAAGTTGTTTAAAACTAGTTTTGAGGTAAGTAGTTTCCTATTTTTTATTATTCATTTTTTCAGACCCTGTCTGACTGGCTGGGATGGAACAACATTCAAGTAAATCCATCGTAAGCAAATACTTTAAAAGTGGTTTAAATGATCTAAATTCCATTCTATTAAAACATTTAAGTACACGTACATTCAGAGCCAATGCTAGCATTTTGGGGGCCCTAAGCAGATTTTCAAAAGGGGCCTCCACCTATGGTTTCACCTAACCACCACCTCCCATCCTCCAATATGTATATCCTACTCTGACACCATATTGTAAAGTTTTAAATCGGAACATAAGTCTATATTTCATATTATATATAATTGTATTAAAAAATATATGTCTGACCATTACTCTTAAAGAAATGCACTGACCCAAATTATAAACGCAACACTTTTGTTTTTGCCCACATTTTTCATGAGCTGAACTCAAAGATCTAAGACTTGTACACAAAAGGCCTGTTCCTCTCAAATATTGTTCACAAAGTGTTACTAAAAAAAATGTGTTAGTGAGCACTTTTCCTTTGCCGAGATAATCCATCCACCTCACAGGTGTGGCATATCAAGATGCTGATTAGACAGCATGATAATTGCACAGGTGTGCTTTAATAATAGTAGGCCACAATAAAAGGCCACTCTAAAATGTGCAGTTTTATCACACAGCACAATGCCACAGATTTTGAGAGAGCTTGCAATTGGCATCTTGACTGCAGGAATGTCCACCAGGGCTGTTGCCCGTGAATTGAATGTTCATGTTTCTACCATAAGCTGTCTCCAAAGTCGAATGTGGCAGTACATCCAACCGGCCTCACAACCGCAGACCACGTGTAACCACACCAGCCCAGGACCTCCACATCCAGCATCTTCACCTCCAAGATTCCTGAGACCAGCCACCCGGACAGCTGCTGCAACAACCGGATTGCATAACCAATGTGATGAATTTCTGCACAAACCAGGTAGAAACTGTCTTTAGATTTAAGCTCATCTGCATGCTGCCTCCCTCATCCACATCCGGTAGATTCTCTTCACGGATGAAAATAAGAAAATGATCTGCCGCCAGGGCAGATGGCATTCTTGGTGTTATGGCGTTGTGTGGGTGAGCGGTTTGCTGATGTCAACGTTGTGGATCGAGTAGCCCATGGTGGCGGTGGGGTTATGGTATGGGCAGGCGTATGTTATGGACAACGAACACAGGTGCATTTTATTGATGGCATTTTGAATTTTCGAGATCCTGAGGCCCATTGTTGTGCCATTCATCCACGACCATCACCTCATGTCAAGTCACCTTTATTTATATACTTCTTTTAACAATACAGAACTGTGACAAAGCGGCTGTACAGTATTAAGTAGGAAATATTGCATCAATAATGCAAAAAGGCAACAGTAAACACTCAATTTTTAGTTAAAGGCATCATCATTCAGCTCAGTTCAGTTCAAATAGTACACGAAATCATTTGAAAATAAAGTGTCCCCAACTAAGCAAGCCAGAAGCGACAGCGGCAAGGAACCAAAACTCCATCGGTGACAGAATGGAGAAAAAAAAACCTTGGGAGAAACCAGGCTCAGTCAGGGGCCAGTTCTCCTCTGGCCAGGCGCAGAAGACTCATCTGGTTCCTGTGGTCTTGTTCCAGCGGCCGTGATAGGTGATCCGATAAGTTCGCTGGGGACCGTGCCAATGGCTCATCTAGTTGATGCCAACATAATTTGTTGACCACAAAAGAATGTTGTGGTCAACAATATCGAATGCAGCACTAAGATCCAGTAGCACTAACAGAGAGATACAGCCATGATCGGATGATAAAAGCAGGTCATTTGTAACTCTAAATAAGAGCAGTCTCAGTTCTGTGATACAGTCTAAAACCTGACTGAAAATCCTTACAGATACCATTTTCCTGTAAGAAGGAACAACATTGTGAGGATGCTACCTTTTCTAGTATCTTTGACAGAAGTTCAAGATAGGTCTGTAATTTATTTATTCATTGGGGTCAAGTTGTGTTTTTTTAATGAGAGGCTTAATAGCGTAATCAGGATATCATTGGCACTAATGTTTAATTAAGGCTTTCTCTTTGTCTCCATCTGTCTCCAGGCCACCACGGATCTGTATGGCAACTGCACGCTGCGTCATTCAGGCACATCTGCTGCCGCCCCTGAGGCCGCTGGCGTGTTTGCTCTGGCATTGGAGGCCAAGTATGTACACTTTTGTTTTCTGATGAGTAGTGAGCCTCTATCAAAGATTTATGAAACAACAAGGCAGCGGCTCTGACAGAGAGGCAGCTGAGATCGTAGATTACTGCTGACGAGGGCTGTGTCAGAGCGCAGCACCACTACACTGGCCCTAAAATGCCTCCCTCATGTATGATTGATACCTCTTCAACACTGAAACGGTGCTGATGCCAGAGCCAAAGCTGCGTTCCCGGTGATTAGAGAGTTGAATGATGATGTTACCGCATTACCTGCAAACAAATAAACAAGCTGCATCACGTTGCCTTACTTATAAGTCTTACTACGTGATTTAAAATCTTATATTCCCCCCAAAGTCCTTCGATTTTTGAACTGCTTCATATCCACATACTTTCAGCCGTTGAAGAGGATTTAAAATGGGGCGTACGTTGCTGATCACTTCATGAAAAAGAAATTGAAATTTGCTTTTGGTTCAAGCCAACAATTACCCCATGTTTCTCTGAATGCCAGGGAACAAATCATATTTGGCTGCATCTGGCACTTTATGCTCATCAGAAGAGTGGGAAGCTCAAGATTCGATATTTCATGTCAAGAGGAACCACTGTTCCTTTTAGAGGAACTGATCCACTGTTTCTTTTAAATGGGTCAAATCATATTATTTTCTTTCTGCTATTATTTTATTATAAAATGTGCCACATAAACACACACCAACACTAGCACCTTGTTGTAAACATGCCATGCAGTCCTTACTAACAATCCTATAAAACCCATGCAGGAATGTAGTTATCTTAAGCCAGGAATAGTGCATTGTTTGGCAAAATTCCCTGACCTCTATTGTTTTTTTTTTTGTTATTTAAATAAAAGCATGTCAGGAAATGCATTTGCAAGTTGATTTGTTATATAATAGCAATCTCAGCTCAAAATGGAAAAGAGAGAGAGAGAGAAAAAAAATAAATAAATCCTAATTAGATCCTAGTAAATAAAGTAACAGATTTAAAATGCATTTATTTTATACTACGTATAGCTCAAGTCTATTAACATATTTACTGACATTTTTCTTAAGACTTACTGATATAAAAATTGTTATTAAACTTTATTTGGAGTACTGCTTGTGCACTATGCACATTTCTTAATATTAGGCCTAAAATATGTTTTATGTCACTACTGATGAGGGTTGTATGATCTTTAAATAATATTGGTCTTTAAATGCAAAATATTTAAAGTGTACATAACGTTTACTTACCTTAACGTTCCCACTTTAGCGCAATCAAATATATAATCCTTAGTTGGACTTCAGCACTACTTCCAGACAATTAAAGTGCATTAAGTGCAAAATACTAAAAGCACAGTCGCAGGGTATTTAATATGTATTTAATATGTAAATGTATTTGTAGTATACTTAGCATGAAATTAGTGTATTTTAAATACATTTTAGGGAAACAAGCCCTAAATGAGGAACAAACAGACGATGAGGATGAGGATCAATTTACAATTGACTTTTAACACTCATTTTAAAAATGTTACTAAAGTAGCCTTTTATCATCTCTGGAATATTGCACGTTTCTTTCTATGTCCGATGCAGGAAGGCTTATTCGCGCCTTTATAACATCCAGACTTGATTATTTTAATTCATTTTTTGCAGGGTTACCTGCAAATTTGATTAAGAGATTTGCAATATGTGCAAAACTCAGCTGCTCATGTTTTAACTTACACACCATCCCGCAGTCATATTACTCCTGTGCTTTCTCAGCTACACTGGCTTCCTGTCCTATCATGCATTGATTTTAAAGTTCTTATCTTGGCTTATAAACCAATACATAGACTGGACCCTGAATATATTTGTAATCTGGTTACAGTAGTGTTTCTCAACGGGGGCGTTCGGACAGCATCGGGGGGGCACTGGAAGCAATATTTTTGAAAGGCGAGTTTACACTGAGCTGAAACTTGCAAAAGAAAATGGTCTGCCACACCCTAACGCTGTCTTTACTGGATACATTAAAGCGCACTTTCTATATATATTTCTATATATATATCAACTTGTCGGTAGTGCAGGCGTGTGGAATCCCGCAGGCAGAAATAGAACGCGGCATCCGTTTACTGTAGCGCTCGCGCTCAGTTGTTACTGAACGACTGATTATAACGGGATCGATGTGCTTTAACACAACGTGTTGTGCTGTTTGCAGCCGCTGTTTGCTAGTTTACACCAATACTCCCGCTCCTGGACTAGACGGTGTATCATTTCCTTAGCAACGACTTCAGTACTTTTGCTTGACTTTGGCTGCATCAGAACAATAGCAAGCATTTAGACACGATAAAGCAAGATATGTTTTTTCTTTTTTAGAAAAAAATAATATTAAAGCTTTTTGTTTGCTGATTTGCCGCGGGTGGTCTGAATGCCGAATTTCTAAAGAGTTTATTCAAAGCTCACAAAAATAGCCTAATTTATATCAACTTGGCTTTTTTGCTCCTTTTTTTTTTTTTTGCTTCTAATGATAATGATATTTCAAATGATAAATCAAAAATGTGATTAATGTCATGTGGCATTCAATGACATTAAAAAAAATAATAAAATAAAATTATATATGGCTGCTTTTTGGGGTTAAAATACATGCTTTCAAAACGGGCCTATATATTATAAATAAAATATAGAATATAATATAAACTACCATTAAAAAAGGTCAGTATGATTTGTTAATGGGTTCATAAAAAAAGTTGCATTTGTTTGTTTTATAAAACAGCCTACAGTAAAAACAGTAAATCTACCATTTGAAAAAAAAAGCTTTTTATTTGAATATATTTTAAAATGTGTTTTCTTCTCATGCTAAGCTATATTACTACAGCTTTCAGTCTCACATGATCTTTCATAAATTATGCTGATTGTTGCTTAAGAAATATTTATTATTATTATTATTATAGCTGGCACAACACACTGACAAAAAAAGCAAGATTTGAAATTTAATCAACTATAACAAATATATAAATCAGGACAGCACTAAAATAGTAACTATTTTGAAAATGAGGAGCATATGTTTCCCATCTTTCTACAACCCCAGTTAAAAGTTGGGGCGTTTTGTGAAATGCCATAAAATCAAGAATATGTCATTTGTTCTCTTTAGCCTTTATTTAATTGACTTAAAAGAAAAAAATACAATGTTTTCACTGGCCAACTTAATTTTATTTTGTTAATATAAACAAATTTTGAGCCATGATCCAGCTTTGCTTGCGAAGACTGAGAAGCTCCTTTTATACCCATACATGGTACCCTCACCTATTACCAATTCACCTGCTTGCTGTGTTTCAAAACAGTTTATTTGGTTATTCTATAACCTTTTCACTTTTATTTTGCCTCTGTCCCAATTTTTTTGGAGTGTGCTGCATACTTCAAATAAATAAATAAATAAATAAACAAATATTTTCTAAATAAATATGCTTATATTTACAAAATTAATTTAAGTTGGTCAGTGAAAACTTTGGAAATCTTTTCTATGTACTTTTGTCAATTAAATAAAAGATAAATAGAATGAACAAATCACAGATTTTATCATTTTACAAAATGTCCCAACTTTTCCAGAAGTAGGGTTATTTTTTTTTTAAGTAAACTCACAAAATCTATGAAATATAATGAAGTAGGGTTTATGTGTAAATGTGGTATTTACTCACCAAAATAACAGTGTCCACTATGTCATTTTTATTTAGTCTTTTTAAATTTGGGGCAACAAAATATATCCGCATCTCAACAACACTGAAGCTGTGGTAACGAAAACCACCAACATGCTTAGAAACTCTGTAAATGAATGTTATTACAGACAATTTTAAAATAATATACTGTAAAAAATGACTTCACTGTCTTTTTTGATCAATTCAAAAAAAGTAGTTTCATAAAAAATCATAATGACCCCATACATTTGAATTACTGTAAATATAGTGATAGTCCTCATTATAAACACAAAATAATTATACTCTACTTTAATATTCAGTGAGGACAATTAGACTACGATTTATTTGATGGGGGGCGGTGAGGGACCTGGATAATGGGTAGGGGGGCGCTGGCCCAAAAAAGGTTGAGAACCACTGGGTTACAGTGTCCACACCATCTCGGCCTCTCTGGTCTGCTGGTTCTCTTACTTTGTACCAGCCTCGTTGTAAACTCAAAACTATGGGTGGGAGGTCATTCTCTTGTACTGCCCCCAGGTTGTGGAATTCTCTGCCTTTTCCTATTAGGAATGCTCCGTATTTTGATTGTTTAAAGAAATTACTTAAAACTTGTCTTTTTAGTAAAGCTTTTAAATTGTAATCTTATAGTTGAGGTTAATGTTATCGTATTGGTATTGTGGTTTTATGGAATTGTGTTGTTTGGTTGTTTGTTTGTTTAATTCTGTTTTTTTATTTCTGTAGCGCCTTGAGTGTAAGAAAGGTGTATTACAAATAAAATGTATCATTTATTATTATTATTATTATAAATACAAATGAAGTAGGACAGTCACACACAGTCAGAAGAGCATGATCTTGAGTTGGATAAACAGACCAGACAGTGATTTCAGCAGCAACCGTGTTCATTACACTTGAATGAGAAATCGTTGTAAGGAGCGACTGGTGGGAAAAAGGCAGTTCTGTCACATCATTTCTGCCTCCGTTCACACATTTCAGTAGGATGTTGCGGTGTCAGGATTGGTGTTAATAACTGTTGACATGGCCTTCCCTGTGTAAAGTCTTTGTGTTTGCTCAGTACTAAATAATGATGTAGGTGGCGAGAGAGCAGGTCTCTTTGTTCAGCCAAATGTAAATCCACATCATAAACTGCAGCTTTATTTGCATGTGTTTGTATATTTGAGCAGTACTCAAAAGAGTGTAGTGCACTACGACTCAGGGCTGCAATGGGACAAGAAGTCAGCCCTGGCATTTTTGATCCCATCATTATGATCAGAATTGGTCCTGTATATACATATACATATACATATACATATACACATACATATACATATACACTGTTCAAAATATACACACACTAACACTGTGTATACCTACTATGTATGCTATCCAATTCTGATACCGATATGTTTTTTGTTTTTTTTACCAAAAGACAAGAAAGAATGAGAGAGTTCACGAACAAGTTGTGTATTTGCAGGCTGAACTGGCCTTAAAGTCCCCATGAAATCAAAATTGGAGTTTATTTTGCTTTTACTATGAATATGTTATCTATAAGCTAGTATGCTCCAAAACAATGACAAAATTCACATTTACAAGATATAAACATTCAACAGTCCCTAATGTCCACCAATATGGATCTATGATTTTAATGACACCGCACTTCAGCTTCTCATCAGACTTTCTGTCCAATCAAATGCTCTCTAGAATCCAAAACGCCCGCCCCCTACACTATAAAAAGACACTGAAACGGTGGCCGAAATTGGTCACTTGTTCACAGAGTTAGTATTTTCTTTACAGTGAATGACACATAGTGCACTATATAGAGGATAGGAAATGATTCAGACAGAGTAAGTAAGAGAGTAAGCTTTTTTGCAGACCACAAAAAGTATCGTCCCAATTTGAGATTAGTAGAAGAAGCGGTTAGACAAACAGCACTGACCAATAGAAGAGATACCACACTTTTTAAACTACACATCTTCAGCATCATTATGGTCACTGTTTTGCTTTAGTAACAGTTTCGTATTGAATCAAAAGGGGAATTTATTAGACTGCAGCTGTCATACGCTGTCAAATGTGGATTTACAGAGCTCAATGGCTCTGACCCAAGCTGTGATATAAATGAAACAATACTGGCTATTTTAAAAAGGGGGCAGCACTGCCTGATATGCCCCGCCCTATCCTACTGTTTCAGTTGAAATTACGGCAACACATAATAACCTTGCATGTTTCAATACACTTCAGTGGACCTGGGAAAAAACAAAACAAAAACAAAAACCCTCTAGCCATTTGAAATTAGAGGCAACCACTGCATTTTGATGCATGAGCAGTAAATTTTTATTCAAAGTAATTTCAAAACTGTGAAAGCATGCTAAAAATGCAATTCATAATCTGAACATTCATATAAAGCTCCACCTCAGTTCAATATTTAGAATTTTCTTCAAAAATTTCAGCCATTGCAAACAGTACAGTATTTTCTCTGCTAGCGCGTCTATTCTCTTGTCCCATTTCTGGCCTCTGTTAACGTCCTGTTTATAGACTTCACAATACTTCCCCATATTTCCATATTTCCCATGGGCCGCTGTCCCTACATTATTGTCAGATTACCAGTCCAGCCCTGGTACGGCTGGGAGGTAGAAGTATACTGTAAGTACACAGTTAATTACCAAATAAATAAATAAGCAGATATGAAATAGAGTTGAAATTATTTGGTTATCATACTTGTAGCCTAAAGCTTCAGTTAAGAAAATAATTAATTACCACGCAGAAATCACTTAACCTAACAGCTAGATGAAAACTGCAACAATAACACCATTAAGTTAGGGTTAGGGTTAGTAAGGGTTAAGTTACTTCTTTTCCTCTGTTTTAAAAGTCACCATGAAATGAAAATTCACCCTATCTGTTCTCTAAATGCATGTTTTAGATCTTGTTGTGAGCAATCCATCAATGCATAGTTCATTATTTATTTATTTATTTATTTATAATATCAAAATATCATGACTGGATCTTCAAGTGAAATTACAGTCTTATCTTTAGTAACAGATGCAGGACATTTAGTGCACTTAAACTCCACCTCTTTTGTTGAGAACCACACCCACATCTCAACAGCCTATATGAAAAATAGGACCTGATGCCTCTTCTACAACTTAATCCAGCTCTTCTTGTTCTTCTGAAATTCCTGTTTTAGTTGTCTTGATTTAAACTTCTTCTGAGCCTTCTGAGCCTCTGTCCATGTATCAAATTTCACCATGAAAGTAATACTGAAGACGTCCAAGCCCATTTTTTCTACAGTCGATGAGGGTTTTGTAAGATGTCATGCGGTGAATCTGGCCAACCACAGCTGTGTCGTCAGAAATGTTTTGCCACTGAATGCTGTGACTAATCGTAGTGAAGTATTCCAGAGCTGTGTATTAATAAAATATAAGCCTCATATATGAGTTTAGCCTAACTGCCAATATCTAGGATTATTAGTCAGAGTATGGTCAACCAAAAAGGTATATAGTCAACATCCATTTCCTCTAGTGCTCTGTGCAAATTGCTCTCCATCTTAGGTCGAGGGCTCTTGAGGAACCATATGTGGATTGTAAGGGTTTTGTTGTTCTCTTGCTGTGTGCTCTTTGCAGGAAGTCGTTCTCTCATAGAGCACATTTTATATTAAATTGATATGATAACTATTAGGATTGGGAGCTTGAAGGCGGCTTGAATGATTCAAGTTTATGACAAACAGCAGTCATGCCAGTGATTTTTTTCCTAGGCCTGACTCCATTTCCTTTATTGTGTTTGTGTGCAGTCCAAACCTGACGTGGAGGGACCTGCAGCATCTGACCGTCCTCACCTCTAAGAGGAACAAGCTGCACGACGAAGTGCACCAGTGGAGGAGAAACGGCGTGGGCCTGGAGTTCAACCATCTGTTCGGATACGGCGTGCTGGATGCCGGAGGGATGGTCAAACTGGCCCGCGAGTGGAAGACCGTCCCGGAACGATTCCACTGTGTGGCTGGATCCGTGCAGGAGATACAGTGAGTACAGAAAACATGCCAGATAAACAACCACAGCGACTGCAGCCAAAACATAATGGTGCTGCAGCCCTTTTACTGCAGTAATCTGACAGTAATATTTCAAATTGTACAGGATAATGAAGACTAATGCATTGTGTGACTTTAATGGATCGATTCTATCCATCAGAAATTTAAAAGACTCTATAAATGATCCTTTCGCATTCGCTTCAATGGCCACTGCAACTTCTAGTGCAGATGTGTGTGGAAATCTTGAGAAAGTTTTACACAACAAGACAAAGCAATATGATCCACCTTCACATTCAAGGTATTTAAAACCTCTGGAACTACTAAAATATTATAGTTTAATATAATATACTTTTACTATATGTACTATATACAATATGTTTACTATGACTAGTGCATTGTATAATGTACTATATTTTAATATAATCTAATCATTTGTGGTCAACAATGACAGGAAGAGTTTTTTGGTCATGTAGCAGTGAGTTTTTTTTAGCAGAAACACAAATGCAGACGGTGAGTCAATTGACCCTTTGTAAACAGCTTGATTGACAGGCGATCTGACCAGTCGTAACGCTGAATCCGCCATTTTGTCCAACAAACAAACCAGACAGGAGAGTAGATTAACTGTGGTGGGCTTAAACTTGAAAATGGTGTGTATTGACGTCTTTGAGTGGTTAAAATAAAATACATTCTGATCTTCATTCATGTTTATTTCGTGCTTTAAGGAAATATGAAAAAAGGTTCAGTTCACATGCCATTTTAAAAATGTCAAAATTTGAACTCTTAGACTTTGTTTCATACCAGAAGTAACAAGAAGCAGAAATAGCCTGCTCCGTCTTGTCTATCAACATGACGTCAGTTTTCTCTTTGCTCCACAATATATTTTTCACCGCGTGAGAACATGGTGTGAAGGGTGAGAGCGGCATTGTTTGTCGGACATAGCAACAGTAACTAAGGGGGGCGGGTCTTTGCGAAGGGTCAATTGACTGGATTGTGAGCTGCATGTATTTCTACCAGAATGAAGTCAAATGGTTGAAAAATAAAAGTTACTTGTGACATCAGCCGAAAAGAAAAGCCACTGCAAGGTTACAAAGTCGGAGCAAGTGATTCGATTTTCTTATTCAATGATAAAGACAAACACTTTATAATAATATAAGAACACACAATGTTAGTCTGTTTAGTGAATTCTCACCTGTGAAATCTAAAAGCAAAAAGACATTTGATCAATCAAGGGTTGAGCTCTTGGCTCACTATAACAAATAAACTTCAAAAGCGGTGCCTTATGTATTTTATATATAACTTGCTCAAAATGTAAGCACTGTGACATCACATCCTGTTGGCCATATTCATTGTGAGGTCATACATGTACATTTTAGATACTATTTGCAGCAGTTCTTGCCAATTGTTATTGTCCTACGCACTGTACAAAATATATTTTTTGGTTTTAAAGAAAACAACTAAAAACAATTATTGGAATACGTTTTAGAAGAAAATACTATTTCAGTCTTTCAATTTCAACAATTTCAGGTTTAGTTTGATGAATGACCTCTGTTTCTGATTGGAAATTATTTCTAAAATTATTGATAATTTTCTAAGTTATTTTATTTTCTAATAAAAATAAAATCATATATAATACTTTTCTTCAGTATTTACACTAGTTTCCAAAGCAGCTTTCTATGCTATAGCTCCACAAATCTTACCATTTTTTTGTAACAGCAGCTTGATCTAAAGCTTAAATCTGAATGGACGACTCTTTTCATCGTGGGGCAATGGGGGAAAAAAACAACACACTGGTTGGAAAAAAAAGAAATCTCGCTTTGTCATGCTGCAATTGATCGCGCCAGGTGAGAATGTGTAACAAAGTCCCACTGGAGGCGAGTAATAGATGAACCCAAGTGAAGTTTGTTTACAATCCATAAAAGAGAAGATGAGCATAAAACAAAGACTTCACTTGGCTTGTACATGAACAGGCTTGACCAAGACACTCACCAGCAGCAAGGTTACATACATTCAATACATGACAAACTAACATGGCATGCAAGAGGGCATATGCTGCGTTCACACCATAAATCGTAATTACCGTAAATTTTAGGTGTGTTCAGTTTAACGCAGCGCTGCGCAGCTTGGTCAAATTCTGGCTTGAAGCAGCGCATTCCAGGTTAGAAATTTTGTCCGACTTGAGATGGCACCGACACCTCGTGACTGTCACGTGTGGAAACAAAATACCGCGATAGTGATTCGAGAGCAGCCGACTGACTCAGCCACTGCAGTTTCTTCAGAGCGGCTGCAGGAGCTCTGATGACGACACAGCTGTTTCACGGTTGGCCAGATTCACCGCATGACAGCGATCACTTGGGTTTTGGGTTTATTCTAACATCCTCAAGTCCAATAATGCTCACAAATCTGTTTTTAGAACAGTAAAAGTGTTTTTACTGTAGTCGCAATGTTATATTGAGTTACGTTTGACATAAAACACTGATCAAAGCATATATAACCCCACCTTATTCGTATTTATGTAGTATATGTTTATGTTGAACGCTGTATTAAGCAGTATATGCAACGTGTTTCTGTTGCTCATAAAAACGCTTTTGAAACGTCCGTGTATTTGACAAATATTGCATTTAATTCACTTCATCTGTGATAGTGCATGCAAACACCACGAGAGCTTCACTAACAAGAGCAGAAAGTGTCCAACTTGACGCCTCCGTTTTCAACACCGCCCCCGACTACTCTCGGCTACTCTCGTTGATCGTCGTCTGTAGCCGTAGTTCAAGTCGAACACACCAATTGAGATGACAACATGTGACGTTCTACTCGGAGCGGTTCACGTCCTCAGACTACGTTGGTCAGGTGGTACAGCGGTCATGTGGTACAAGTTGTAGCTCTCAGAAGACTCCCAGTTCACAAGTTGTAATTACGAGGTCTACGAGGACGTGAAAGCTTTTTGCAAGTTGGAATCTCGTAATTGCTGGAATTCCGATATGGCGTGAACGCACCTTTAAATACTTAAACAAGGGGAACACATGACAGACCAACCAATGAGAACATGAATACAAAGTAAAAGACATAAACACCAACAAACCTAAAACCAACCATGACAGAATGGCTCCATAGGGATCTATTGTTTTGATTCAAGAATGTCATTGCATTGTACGTTTGTGTCACTTAAATGCTCTCAGTGTGAAAGGCCCTTTTTAGAGTTCTTAGGCTGGAGTGCCTAAAACCCTTTTAGCATCATACACACATACATATCAAAACAGAGCATAAAAATAATACTTAAGACAGATTTGATTTCAGAATTCACTGTGGTGTTAAATATTATTTTCACTCTGTTTTGATTTGCATTACCTGTGTGTGAGTGTGTGACTGTGGTTTTAGCCAGGCCTCTCTGACCCCCTCTGCGCTCTGTGTGAAGGCATATTGCATGTGTCGCCCTCCTGACTCTCCACACTCAGTCCGCTGCTCTCGACCGCTCGTTCTCACATCTGCTATAATTAGTCCTCTCCCACTCACTGCTGGGCACTGCATGCTATGGCAACAGCCGCAATTACACTGAGTGTGTGTGCGCGCGCTCTTGTTTGTGTAGGTGTCCTTGTCAAAACCTCCATTGACAAAGTGTCACCCCTCGTATCATACCTCGCACAGGGTTGGTGGGAGTTCTGGTGAGGCACAATTCAAGAACGGCAATTAAGCAGCGGTGGAGGAAAGATGTGAGTGAAGTGTAATGAGTGGAAGCACGCAGAGCGTTTGCCGTTTGATAAGACTGACTAATGAATACCTCCACATGTACATGAAACTAACTACAGAACACATCGCAAGTGTCACAGGAGCAGGAAAAATCAGGGTTTCATTGATTTTGCAGGAGTTCCCTGAATGTACGGCTGTCTGAGCCATTACAGGATTCAGCCATATCTTGTGAGAAAGAATACAACATTATTTCTGTACCTTTTTAACGACATTACAGTTCTTTTTGATCTCTGTGAGTTGCATTTTTTTTTTTTTTATATTTTTAATTTAAATTTGTTTTATAGATAGATAGATAGATAGACGTGAACTGTTATTTTGTGAATTGTCACAGAGATTGCACAAAGCTATACAGAAAACAACAAGCTATTCACATGCAGCAAATGACATGCAGTGGCCCACCTTTTGTTCCAGAACAGTAATTAAAACGAAAGCATGAGTTCACGTTCCTCCTTGTCTGCTAGCGGCTCTATCAATAACAGTGTCCATTAATCTCCACTAAAGTCGCACAGTGTCAACTCTCTACTAGCAGCACTTTTCTTTATAAAAACACTTTGTTTCTCAGAGTGCACAGTTCACTGATGTGTTTTAAGCAAAGCCGTTAATTACATTTGCATAATATCAGATCACTGCATGTCAGGTACTCTAAATATTCATGAGTCAATCCAAATTTGGTACTCACACTACCTATTCGTATTCCTCGTGAGCTTCATAGAGCTTAATGCATGGCTATAGCCTGTAGACTTCGGCTCCTCCCCGTCTTTCAGCGCGTTCTTTTATCTGCAGACCACGGAGACGCAGAGCGAGAAAAAGAGGACATTTGAAAATTTAAGTTTCAGTATAATACATATTACAGTACATGAGCCAAAGAGGTTTGCATACTTGAGTTAAAGAAAGAGGGTTGTACTAGAAGTGCAAACAGTAAAATTTATGTTTGTAACTAGATGTGTGTGCAGTGTTGGAGGTAACGCATTAACACGAGTAACACATGTTGCGTAATAATATTACTTTTTTTAAGAAACTAGTATTAAGTAACGCATTACTTTTGAATTTCTAAAAAAATATAGTTATAGTTACTATTACTAAATAAGTAATGCCAGTTACTTTTTTCCCCATTTATTGATTGACAAGTCTCCTTTTGGGAAACTGGGAGTAAACATGATGTTACTGTACTCTAGACTAAATGTGAACATGCATTCATTCATCTCACTCACAAAAAACAGATTCAGTATTCCTCAAAATGAATAAAAACAGTGAAATACAAACTCAGAATATGACGCAACCCTACAATAATTAAATCTGTTAAATAAAACAAATTTTCTAATAATCCCAGTTTATTAACCAGTGTCTTTGCTGCTGACCTTATATTAAAAACAAAGAAGCAAGCCCTGCCCAGATTCAAAAAGTAATGCAAAAGTAATGTAACATATTACTTTCCATAAAAAGTAACTAAGTAATGTAATTAGTTGCTTTTTCAGGGAGTAACGCAAAACTGTAATGCATTACTTTTAAAAATAACTTTCCCCAACACTGTGTGTGTGTGTGTGTGAGAGAGAGAGAGAGCAGAAAGACTTGTATTTGGCTTATTCAGTAATTAAATGTTATACTTATCTAGGCAATACAGTGGAATACTGCAATAAGTTTAGTAAACCACCCCTATTATTCAAACATTTTTATTTTATTTTATTTATGTTTATTATTATTATTTTTTATTATTATACCCTCATTGGGCTGAGCCCCCCTAAAATGAAAATCGTAGAATCGCCCCTGGCTCAGTGTACTGTGTTCAGTGTTCTTTCTTACGTAAATTGTTATGAATTAACATAACAGTGGTTTTCTAAATTAAATTTATTCTTCTTAGATTTTACAAATGATGCCCATCGCTATGGAATCATGGAATTAAACTACCTGATCTCATGATGAAAACGTACCTGTGGGAACTTTATTGCGAGACACGAAATACGTATCACAGCAATTTTCAACAGAAATCTCCACTAAAGGTGGTAAAACAGCAAGCACTTGTAACAGGTTTCATACACAGTTGTGATTACAGATGTAACAAGCTTTATCAGTAGCTCAGCCGGCATGGAATTGGACTTAGGATGTGGAATCCTTGGGTATGAATCACATGAAAAACATGGCGATGGAAGAGCTGAAAGATTCCAGACTGAATAACAAGCTAAAACGGCATACTTGAAATTGCGTTTTTGTGTCACATTTGCTTTTTTTTCATACTATTGGGTAGGTTTAGGTGTAGTGCAGATGGTTTGTCATTTTAAAACATCATGGACCACTAGAGTTATAGCGCCACTCCACGGATATTTCAAGTACACATAAAACATAAAACATACCATATGTAGGCTATGTTCATCTGTTCCAAAAAATAAATAAATAAATATAAAAATGACTCTTTTAGCCCCATGCACTCAGTGCACATTTCTGTTGGAAACTCCATCTCACAAAAATGTTCCCCCAGGTACGTTTTCATCATGAGACCAGGTTGGAATTAAAGGGCCTGTTTACATCTCACATTCATTTTCTCTGATTGGATAGTTATCTGAATTATTAAAATGGTTTCATTTACACTTGGCCACATAAATGTGTCTACGCAAAATAGGTATAAATCCGATCCTTAATTTCTGTGCTATATGCAGATTTAATGTAATTCACATCAACGAAAGCAACGAATATGCGCTGCATTTGATTATTCATCAGCTAATTTCAAGATCAAACACCGCAACAGGAGAGAGAGAGAGCTTTCAGTTTCATTTGCGGCAGGTTATGCGTCGGCTTGCTGAAGAAATACTCAGCTTCTCTTCTGCGGTGATGCGTGTTGCATTAGTGCTGTCATATCTGACTATAACATGTCATATAGCCTATAAAATACTCTCACACATTAATACAGGGGTGCCCAAACTCGGTCCTGGAGGGCCAGTGTCCTGCAGAGTTTAGCTCCAACCCCAATTAGACACACCTGAATCAGCTAATCAAGCTCTTACTAGGTATACTAGAAATGTCCCAGCAGGTGTTGATGCAAGTTGTTATTAATATTTTGTGAGAAGTAAAATTTACATATGTGGTTTCAACAATCAGATGCATTTACACTTGTTCAGTTTTATCTGGAATGCATCCCAGACCACCTCCTGACGTGGTCTGAGCGATCGGATTTAAATCCATGCCAAGCATTTCAGAGGGCTGATTTCCACGTGTGAAGTGACCAGGTATAAACAGGCCCAATAATAAGGTAGTTGCGAGATATAAACTCAAAATTGTGAGATATAAACTCAGAATTGTGAGATAAGCTCGTAATTCAGAGAAAAAGTCAGAATTGCGATGGTGAAAAAGTCTTTTTTCGGTTACACTTTATTTTGATTGTCCATTTTAGACATTCTATTAACTATAAGTAACTTTGCAACTACATGTCAACTAATTCTCATTCATTTGCAGCTACATGTCTACTATGTCAACTCTCAGAGCTGACTGTTAGGTTAGGTTTAGGGTTAGTAGAATAAGTTGACATACACTACCGTTCAAAAGTTTGGGGTCAGTAAGACTTGTAATAGTCTTTAAAGAAGTCTCTTATGCTCATCAAGGCTGCATTTATTTGATTAAAAATATAGAAAAAAAACAGTAATATTGCAAAATGTTTTTACAATATAAAATAATGTTTTTTATTTTAACATACTTTAAAATAGAATTTATTCCTGTGATGAAAAGCTGAATTTTTATCAGCTGTTACTCCAGTCTTAAGTGTCACATGATCCTTCAGAAATCATTCTAATATGCGGATTTATTATTAGAATGATCAATGTTGGATAATATCAACAGTTGTGCTGCCAAATATTTTTTGGAACCTGTGATTTTTTTTTTTTTTTTTTTTTTTTTTTTTCAGGATTCTTTCATGGATAACAAGTTTAAAAAGTACAGTGTTTATTCAAAATATAAATATTTTATAACAATGTAAATGATTTATTATTAACTTTTAATAAACTTTTAATTATTAACTTAATACATCCTTGGTGAATAAAAGTATTAATTTCTTAAAAAAAAAAAAAAAAAAAAAGAAAGAAACAATAAAAATGTACTGACCCCAAAATTTTGAACGGTAGTGTATACGAGTGTTAGAAGATATTAAGCAGACAGTCTACTAATACTCTAATGACTAGTTGACATGCAGTTACAAAGTTACATACTTTTAGTAGAATGTCTAAAGTGGACTATCAAAATAAAGTGTTACCTTTTTTTCCACTGAATTCTGAGTTTACATCTCACAAATCTGTTCCCATAATTTGTGATTTCCACCACGGAATAAAAAATAAGAAAGGTAATTGCGACTTTTTAACCCACAGTTTAGACTTTTCTTTGAATTTCAAGAAAAAAAAGTCATAATTGTGACATATAAACTAAAAATTTAGAATTGAGAGAGAAAAGCTGGCATTATGTTTTTAACATGGTGGAAACAAGCTTCTGTACATTACACTTTAAACAGCTGCCAAAAAACTGGCATTTATGTGCAAAGTAGGTTTTCACAAACACAGCAAACAGATCTTACATTTTCTTCAGTGTTTCACATGGCTTTTTTAATAGCTGTTGTTTTCATCACATCCACACCCTTGTGTCCTCTTGTGTGGCCTTTGGATATTTCTATCAACTAGTTTCCCGGGAAACACTAGCCTCTCAAAGACTGATGCACACACAAACACACCCACTAATCTGAGCGAGTAATGGGCCAGGCTGGGAGACCTGCCTCTGATAATGCCATTACATCCACTTTACGCTCGCTCACTCAAGTCCTGCACCGTTATCATTGCAGGAGCACAAAACAGACCGTCGGCAGTGGCGGGCCACAACAAAGCAGCCTTATGGAGGGGAAAAAACCCATCATCTGGCCAAAGCAATTGTTGGGCACCAGGATGGTGCGCCACTGAAAATAGAGGAACATATAATCTTTTTTTTTTTTTTCCCCATGGCCCAGTTTTGCTGCTCATTTTGAAAAAGGCAGTAGCTCAGAAGGGCAGAAGTGTTCTGAAATGAAACACAAGCTTTGCATTAGAGCTCCAGCTCTTGCACAAATACTCATTTGGGTAATTATTTATTTGACATTTCTGTAGTTGAGCCTGATGCTTGTACATTGTGGCCATTAGGTCTTTACATTCATACTGGTTTATTAGCTAATGTCGCTGAATTAATATGAACTATGGGAACCAATTAATCTGATCTAATAGTCAAGCACACACAGACGTTTGTTTCTGCACTGATTTACATGTGCAGGGGTTAAAATCAGTGTGAAATAATAAGTGACACTATTTTCCTTTTTAACCTTTGTGAAAAATAAGTAGCTTATGGTTTAGAATTCCTTTAGGAGAAAACAGCATGTTATTTACAATTAAATGAAAATGTGTTATAGTTTACATTGATATTAAATATTAGCTGAACATAGTCGTACATTTTTTACAATTACAGTTATCTCTATTGCCTTTCAAATGTGGTTAAAATGCACTGTGAATGTACTGACCAGCATTTATGATAAATTAAAATATATTTCAATACAGGACGTACAGTTTTCAATAGAAATTATATTATATGCATATAATTGCTTACTTGTCATGAAATTGAAATTTATTGCATTTAAACCAAATTAATTTTAAATGTCATATCAAATAGGTCTACTGCTTTTAAAAATTATTAAAACATGTTTTATTGTTTCTTTGAAGTACAACTGTAAAAAGTGTCTTAAGAAACATTAAGCAAACTTAGGTGGCCTTTTATTGTTGTATTATTTGCAAGGACAGCCTTTTTACGTGTAGTTTCAAGATCTGTAGCACGCTAACCCTAGTGAGTACAATGGATTTAAAATACATTTATTTCATGCTAAGTGTACTACAAACGCATTTACATATTATGTACTTAATAAAAATACCCAGCAATTGTACTTTTGGTATACTAAACTGGTATATTTAAAGTCTGCTAAATTGGAACAACTAATTTTGTACTTAATGCACTTTAACTGTGTGGAAGTAGTGCTGGTGTCCAACTACAGATATACTTTTAACTGTACTAAACTATTGCAGGGATACTTTAGATACACTTTGTATGTTTTGCATTTAAAGGACGATATTATTTAAAGATCATACAGTCCTCATCAGTAGTGACATTAAAACATATTTTAGGATTAATATTAAGAAATATGCTTTGTGCACAAGTATTACTCCAAATAAAGTTTGATAACTTTAAAATAAAAAAAAAGTTCAGTACATCTCAAGCGAAATGTCAGTAATTATGTTAATAGACTTTAACTATATTTAGTGTCAAAAATAAATCCATTTTATATCTATTACTTTTTACTAGGGATGTGCATATTCAGTACAATTAAACATGCTTCTTTTTCACAAAGGAATGAATGTTACTTGTGTTATTGTAAACAATCTATTTTTAAAATTTCTAAACAAGTGTTTTTGTATTATTTTATGTAAATAGTGTGCTTTGCAACACATTTCCTCTCATTTTTAAACCCTCCTTATTCCTATATCTAACACCAACCTTTCAGCAACAAATTCCTAATGCATACAAACAAGTCCTATCCCACGTTTTTAGTCATTCAGTATCCATTTACACTCTGCAATATGAGTTTCACATTTCACTAAGAGCTGAGAGTACTGCACTTTTACTGAGAGCTGAAAGCCTCGAATCAAAACTTGAATTTTTAATATAAAATTGAAATTTTTGTGAATGATTGCTGTTTGATTCCTACAAAAAAATCTGCATAAGTTCTCAGCATAGCCTTTTTCTCCCCCAAAGACATGTTGATCAGAATGATGCATATACCTCCATTGCTCCAGAGAGGTGATTATGGAAGAACATGACATTTGTCTGGGTGGAGATGCTTAGAGCTCGCCTACGGCTCATTCGTGGAGTTTAGTGTATATGTCAACCCCTGTTAGCTGCAGACACAGCGGTGGTTAACATATAGTGCACCTGATAAAATGCCATCTGTTTTCTGTACATTTTCCTTTCGCCCATGGCTCTTCAGCAGTATTAAATGCAAGTTTAATAATATCTCGCTCTCTCGCTCTCTTTCTTTGCGCAGCAAAATACAGTCGGGCAACAAACTGGTGCTGAGCATCACGACCGATGCCTGCCAGGGCAAGGACAACTTTGTGCGCTACCTGGAGCACGTGCAGGCCGTCATCACCGTCAACGCCAGCCGGCGCGGGGACCTCAACGTCAACATGACTTCGCCGATGGGGACCAAGTCCATCCTGCTGAGCCGCCGACCCCGGGACGACGACGCCAAGGTGGGCTTCGACAAGTGGCCCTTCATGACCACCCACACGTGGGGCGAGGACCCTCGAGGCACCTGGCTGCTGGAGGTGGGTTTCCAGGGCGAAGCCCCGCAGAGCGGCGTGCTGAAAGAGTGGACCCTCATGCTGCACGGAACACAAAGTGCCCCTTACATAGACCAAGTGGTGCGGGACTACCAGTCCAAACTGGCCATGTCCAAAAAAGAAGAGCTTGAGGAGGAATTAGACGAAGCTGTGGAGAGAAGCTTGAAAAGCCTTTTGAGTAAAAATAACTAGCCATGTGCATGATGATATCCTCTCTGTATTAGCGTGTATTCCTAGCCCGTTCTCTCTCGGCTTTCTCTTTTTTCTTGTGATTATTTGATGAATGTCTGACGTGAGTCTCTCATATTAAAGTGTATTCTCTGAATGATACAGGGGCCGCAAAAACCATTTCGACACTTAAGATGCACTTCGAAATGTTTGAACATCATCATTCCAAAAATCAAAGCAAGTGGCATTTGCATTAATGAAAGACAGCACAAGCACACTACACAAGCAAGCTTCACAATCAGGTTCATACTATAATATATAGTATATATATCTACTATAAATCATCTGGACAGCAGCTGGTTAAAAGTCATTGCAACAACACCTCAGAAGGTTAGTTCTGAAAAAACCTCTAGCATCATTTGTTTGTATTTTGTTTTTAAATGCAGTGGCATTCAGAGTGTAAAGTGTGACTTGAGTGTCCAAATGTGTGTTTTGGCACCGCTGTGTGTCCCACCTAGAAAATATTACATCTTACTTTCGATGTTCCTTTTTTTACTCTTTACAGAAATGTATATAAACCAAATATATCTATACTTTATTATGTTCTTGCTTCCCCTGCTGTCCCCCACCTCTGCTGTACAGTTTGTGACTGTAAATCATTTTGTGTGATTCATCTTTAAAGTTTAGTATCTTGCAAACAGAGCAGTGATATTTCTTTGGTTTTTATTTTATTCTTTCTTTGTTTTTTTATCATTATTATTTTATGAAGAGATGAAATGTGCATCATTCTACTGCTTATGGCCAAACAAAGCATATTTCATAGCATTGTCTATATACAATAAATCTATTTAGCTGTTTGTTAAAGCACTTGAGTGATTAAGACAGTAATTTACCAAACGGGTTGGTTGATGTGGGGTACAGTGGTTTAGAGTCTAACTTGGAAACGAAACACTGTGATAAACTGATTTACGGTTACCAAGAAGCTTAGAAACTAGCAATTTTACCGTTTTGAACACGTCTCATCCAATTAGAATTATAAGTGGCATAAAATAATATACATTAGGTATACATAAACAGGTACATTTATTGTTAATAATAATCAGCATATTAGGTGATATATTTTATTATCTTTACTCTAGGCTGTTTTTGGTTGCAAATCAGTGTAGCAACTTGCTGTTAATTTTTGTAGTTTCAGGTGCGTTTGTAGGTATTTTACAGCTTAATGTTGTACCTGGATTGTTTGAATTTAAATCAGTTTTTTGAATTAGTATAAACAAATACGTCTTTAACAAAAAAAAAAAAAAAGAAAAAAAAAAAAAAGAGAAAGTGTATCATGCCCAAGTCAGAGCCCTCTACTGAATTCTGAATGCAAGATTTCAGTGGTTTCTCTTCACTTTGGACCTTGCATAGTAGATTATGCAAAGGTTACATCTGTATCACACATCTGTAAAACGGATGAGGTTGTTTTTTTTTGTTTTGTTTTTTGTTTTTTTTGCATCTGACTAATGCAGAAAAGTGAAAGAGTGTCACAAACTTGTAGGAAGAACATACTCACACAGGGATAAAGGTGAAATCCAAAAGTCTTTGATATGATCCACAATGAATCATAGGAAGGCAGCAAAACGAGACCAGATGACAAATACTAACCTGAGACCAACTTATAAAGACAGGTGATTACAAAGAACTAATTAGGACACAGGTGAAACGAGTTAACTAATCAGGACACAATGAGGGCAGGAAGAACCAAATATGGGCACAAGAGGGAGAAACCAACATAAACAGTCCAAAGGGGTGTGACAAAGAGGTAGTTGAACTAAATTAACCCCTAAATGAACCCCAGATAGGTTTGTTTGCAATAGTTTACATAAGGTTCTGATTTGACATGTATGTTAAAAGCTGCATTGTCATTTTTACTACCTCATCTGTATCCCTTTATGGGTTATTTATAAATGACGCTAAGACAGTTGCATTTAACATTAATGTTCAACCAACAAAAATTTATTTTAGTGATGTTAATTGACATCCCCTTCAACCAGGCAAATTAAAATTTATTTGCAATGTGCTTCACATTTTTGGTAACAAAGTAGTAAAGGAGACACCAGCACATATTAGGCCACATGTTCTCAAGGCTCCATAGTGAGCTCATTTTAGACTAGAAAATACATATAAATTTAAGTTATAAAAAATTTAATTATACATCCAAATATATATATTTTTTTTTTTGGCAATTTTTTTGTCACTTTTTTATATAGCTCCAAAAAAAAAAAAAAAATCTGAGTGTCATGCATAACTAAGAAAGTCCTATTATGGGATGCATATTTGCTGTAACTGGCACTATTGACCAGCATTGGCAGGCAGTATAATAGTCTTTATGCATGTGTTTTAGGTTCATTTTTGGAAGATTTTTGGAAGATGGAAAGATATTGATGATAGTGATAGGAAATGCATCAGAAAATCAGGTTGTAAAAGAATTTGTTGAGGACCAAAGAGGACAGAAGCAATAAGGGTGAGGACAGTGATGAAGAATAGGTAGTTGTGGAAGTCAGGCATTTGGATACATTATTGTATGCCAGTTTGAAAGATGTGATCCAACAACCAGAGGTCAGCAAAGATGCTAATGTCTATTGGCATTATTATACTGACAGGCAGTGATGCTCCAAGGGTACACTGAAAAAGGAGAGTACTGTTGACTTTCCCTTGTGCTATGATAATTGATTCGAAATTCTAAGATGAAACACAATGTTAAAGTTTTTTAATGGTTTTGAAACAGTAAGACATGGTTTTCAGGTAGTGAAATTGCATCCAAATTAGTGTCATGTTTTGGATATTTTCACGTGTGAGTTCCAAATCAAATATAACAGCTCAAGAAAAAAAACTGAATGTTCATGAAGATTTTTAATGTTTTTTTTGTTTTTTTTTAAACAGTAAGACCTTTTCAATTTTTTTTACATAGTGAAAAAAGCATTTGATTGTGTTTGAAGTTTCACAAAATTTGCCAAAAATAGTTTACCCTAATGGGACAAAGTCGGTTATAAATGACGGAGCCCTAAAAAAGGTATATGTAAAATATAAAGTCTATTTTTTTTTCAAGCTATGAATTTACAGTTAGTCCCATAGAGGGTTAAAATTAATCAATACAATTTAGGTCTTGGACTTTATGCTGTCATCTATTGGTGTAGATGCTCTGCCATATAAAGTTATCAATGGCGCTGGAGAAATACCTTTTTTTACAGACTAAAGTAGGGTATTTACTGAGAGCGAGCAGAATGATCTCAACGTGGCAGTCGCCGTGAGGGTCAACTCCCCATTTAAAATAAAAGTGTTTCCTTAGGACACTCATATTTTGTGAAAGTGAACATCATTTTAAACATCTCTCTCATCTTTCAGATTGCTCCCATAAGGGGAGCCACAGGGGAGTAATATGCACAACCAATTTGGCATATATTACACTGGATGCCCTTCCTGCCACAACACAGCACTGAGATGCAATCCCAGCACTAGAACATACTCATTCACACCTACGGAGCATGTTTGTGGTGGAAACCAGAGCACCCGGAGGAAACCCATGCAGACATGGGGAGAACAGGCAAACTCCACACAGAAAGGCTCCCTGGGGACCTTGTTGCTGTGAGGCAACCAAGAAGCCACCCAAACATTGTAAAAAGTATAACGTGACGACACACAGATAACACACATTAAGATTTTTTGGTTTTGATGTTTATTTGTGGCACAGTTAATACACATCAAGACTGTGGTGGGCAATGCTGGTATCTTAAATTGAACAAAATAGTAGCAAATAAAACTCTAAACATTTGCTTTAGTTTGACCTGAGATAAGGGCGAGAGAGGGTGATATTATACGTGTTAATTGGGGTAGCTGTATGGCACTATTCCACAACCTAGGGACCTGCCTACCTAGGCAGCATTGTAAGTCATCACAGGTGTCCTCCCGATGATAAGGCTGTTCCAAAAGGTAGGCAGCTTTTCGTTCACTGCCTCCTACGAACCAAGATGTGGAAAAGGCAGCATTGCAAGTTTCTTTTGCAGAGAAGGCAATCCCAGAGTAAAAATATCCATCCAAGACGGCAGATGAAGCAAGAGAAAATGCAGAATATAAAATATAAAACTGAAAATGTACCATTTGTATGCCCTTTTTTATGATTATAAACTTATGAGCATACTTCATTAGCTTAGCAACATGGTAACACCAAACTCTTTTGAAACCATTTGTTGAACAGAGATTCCCCTGTGTACTTTGTAAGTAGCTCTAGGTAGAACGTTTCAAATCAATCACTTAAGAAGTTCTGTTTCGGTAAGGATGGTGCCATAGGAGGCTCACTAGGTTTTGGAATAGAGCCTGTGAATCCAATTGAAACTGGCAATTAAGGTTTTCTGTGTCACGGTTCTTAGTTGGGAATATGGGGCGTTTTATTTTTGGCTTCCCAAGTTTTCAGACAGTAAAGGTCAAAGGCAATGGTGCAATGGTGCAGGAAGTTAACAGCGCAGCACTAGGAATCTCGTCAACAGCAGGCAGGAGGCACTGGCGCAGGTCCAAGGCAGGAATGGATAGAATGTGTGGAATGTTTGAGTGATTTCAGGAAGCTCTATCGGTGTGTTTCTTTCTGCTGGTCTTCTCAATCATGGTTTCCACCACTGTGGTTGTCTCTTCATATCCCTTCACTTTTTTGTCAGGTGAGAGCTTCTCCACTGACTCCACAACTTCTACCTTCTCATAACTCATTGAGTCAGGGGGGATGGAACTGGGTGATGGCATGGGTGGAGGGCCTCGAAAGCTGCCGGGATCATCCGAGGTCTTTTTCTTGCCGCCACGTTGGGGTGAGGGCTGCCTGGGGCCTGGAGGAGGGCTGGGGCCTTTGTCGTCATTTGGGCCCGGTGGTGGACTGGGGACCTTTGGATGAGGCTCTCCATTTTCTGACTTACCCCTCTCCCCATTTCCACCCTCCTTCCTACCTCCATCGTCTTTTCCCGCTTCCGGTTCTGACGGTGTGGAAGGGGTTATGGGTGTTGGTCCAGATAGGGGGCTCGGGACAGGTGAGGGTGTACCTCTCCAGTACGGATCATAAGGCATCATGCCATCATTGATTGTAACATAGATGTGACCGGCAGAAGGGGTGGTTGAAAAGAAGCAGGGGTCCAGGTAGCTAGAGTCGCCTGTTACTAGTACGTAGCGTCCCTTGGTGAAGAAGTCAGCGATCGGCTCTGGTCTCCTTACCCGCCTCATGCGGTCGCGTATGATGTTACAGAGCGTGTCGAAGGCTTTGCTGATCTGGGCGCCATCAGGCTCATCCTCACGAGGAGCATACTCCTCATTTCCTGCGCCTTTCTCCTCCATCACCTGTCCTTTCTCTTCCTCTTCAAATTCTTCTGTTGGCTTCTCCTCAAGTCCACTAGCTCCTTTGGACGTGATCTCTTTCTTTTTAAACACTTTCTTAGCCAAGTACTTCTGACGAGGCTTTACGTTGGTGATGTCTTGGATGACTTGAGTGATATCTAAAAAGCAGATAACAGACATGCTTTTAAAGAAATTTAGGGTCAGGGCTGTTAAGCACGTTGAACTGTGCAAAAATTTCTATGGTTGTGTTGTACTTAAAGAAAGTATTTTAGTAAATGCATATGTAAGACTTTTAAAAATATGCTCTGGCATCAAACAGCTGAGGCATGAAACATTCTCAAAAATAGTTGTAGCTACACTTTGTACTATTTGTGGATGATTCTGTAGGTTGGTTACCACCTCAGCACAAAGTGCACGTCGCAAGTGTGGGACTATGTGCTTGCAATGCATTAGTGAAATGCCACTTCTGTTTGCTAGTTAAGGGGTGGTCTCTTCCCCAGATGCCACGCCCATTGACCGCCCACCCTCCTTTCACCGAACGTCAAGCCCTGTTCCAAATGGCACACTTCATGTGAACTTGCAGTCTTGTAAACAATGGCAGCCATGCGTGCATGTACATTAAGTTCACGAGACTGTAGGGTGTCCTATTCATCATTTAAGTTTGTGCTTGTGAGTGCCCCCTTTGTGGCTGCTATGTGCCATTGATGTGCATTTTTTCCGAAACTGCAGTGAGCCAAGCTCACAGCAGACTTATACCCAAGAGTCAAAGCAGTGCACTGCAAAAGTGTAGATTTAGAGGAGGACTGCAAGGGTTTAGGGTGTCATTTGGGACAGGGCCTCAGATAAATATGGCATACTTAACAGGAAATACGTTCACAAAAGCAAAATCCTACGCCTAACTGGCTGACTTCTACAGGTTTTCCAGGAACCTACTGTGCAGTGATCTTTAACAGTCCAGCAGGAAACAAAAGCTGTGTTTCCAAGTTCCAGGACTACAGCAATGAGAGATTCAGAGGAGCAACTAAATGATGTCTTTGAAAAAAGTTGTGAAGTTCACAGTTTAAAGAGTAAAGCCGTTATTTTTGTTTTTTTTTTGCGTACAAAAAGCATTCTTGTAGCTTCGTAAAATTACAGTTGAACCCCTGACGACACATGGATTATTTTAGTGATCTCCTTGCTATGTTTCTGGATGTTGATGCAATTGGCATCTCCGTCCACCGTAAAGTCATTTTGTGCGTAATTTAAAAAAATACCGCCAAAAGAAGCTTTATGTCAGCCTTGGTTGTGAAATGCCATTGGCTCTTGTGTGTCTCATGACCGATTGCATCATGCTAATGTTCGGGAGTATCTTTTTTGAATGAGATATGAGTGCGTTAATGGAGCGGGATCATTTTCAGCGATTCAAATCTTATGTTTTACTCAGAAGTCAAAATGCAACACGACTTGTTGTTTGTAATGCTTTTATACTGCTTGTTTATGGTCAGTTTCAGTTAAATACCTGTGACTGTACTTATATTTGCCTGTTATGTGTTTTATATTGTTAAGTTTAGATAGGGGTGGGGTTAGGTGCTACAATGAAAGTATGAATTTATATAAAATTATTATTATTATTTGTTTTTTACAAATGCATGCAAACCATTAAATTAAGGCAAACAACTGAAATCAATGGAGAACCCTGCACGTCCAAAAGTGACGCTAAAGGGATACCTTGAGCGACCAAAAGCTACGCCAATGGGTCCTGACCAAGCGTCAAAACATGACGAGTTGGGAGTGGGAACATCTTGATGGGAGGGTCAGAGAGCTGTCAGAATGCATCAAAAATATCTTAATTTGTGTTCGGAAGACGAACAAAACTTTTACGGGTTTGGAATGACATGGGGGTAAGTAATTAATTCATTTTGGGGTGGAGTAACCCTTTAAACTCTTTAAAAGACATGAAAATGCTTTGTTTGAGGTACTTAAATTAAAATTTAAAAGAGATGTGTTTACATTTACCCACAGTATACATGGAAAGTATTATTTTCCAAGCTTGCCTGACCCTTTGGATTCCCAAGTGATTTAATTTTAGCCCTCTAACATCTCCAATGGAAGATGAGGTGAAGTACCTCACTGAGAAGTGAATATCTGCAGCATACGCAGGTATACAAGAAAGTACTGACGGTCTATATAGCCGGCCAGTCAATAATTGTATTATTTGTTTAACCAGCCTTATGTAGACGGGCGTTAGATATTTACAGTGAACTAATAGAATGGAAATTGATTGACTTTTTTTTTTCTATTTTAGAACATTTTAAAAACTAAATAGTGAAATTAGTCTTATTTACATTTACATAGACAGTCTTATGTACATTCTTATAAGAGCGTGACGTTACAGTCTTTTTCTTTATTTTTTATACTTAAGTCAATATAAACAGATATGCACTGGACAAAATGCAACCTAAACCATTTTCTTTCTTCTTAGAAAACATTTTGTGGCTCTCAACAAACAGCAATTACTCGCTACGGTATCGTGAGCACAGACATAAAGGTCATAGTCATTTATCATTGTTAACAAGGCCAATGCATGGATCTTAAAGGCAATTTTATTATGCTTCGACATTCAAGTAGCTGGAGAGAGACTGAGCGAGACAGAGTGGGCATGATTGACAGCTGTGTGGGCGTAAATCTTCATTCTGGCCAGCAGCTGCTGGCTGCTGATTTGATGCCTGTTAAGACTATCACAATGATGCAGTCATGTTACATAACACCCCACCCCCAGCCCAGACACTCACCTTTTCCTTTCCTGGTCATGCTAGAACTGTGGCTATATTTATAATTGGATGTGAGCAAAGTAATGGGTGTCCCAATTATCGCCGAGTTCAATCTGTGACAGTGAGAAGGAGAAAGAAAATGAAGCAGCTGTATTAAAGACATGAGAAAGATTCCAGAGAAAACAATGTCAAATATTATAAATATACAAAGCTTTTAAACGGAGCGTGTTAATAAAAGATGTTAGAATAAATATATGCTTAAATATCTGTAAGGGATTTAATTACAGTAGATGAAAAAGAAATTGACCAAAAAAAAAAAATCAAGCTGGGTTTATTGGGTAAAACAACAATGTAGTTATACTGCCACTGTGTGGCAGCAAGAGTCTTAAACCAAGTAAAAATGAACTTATATTTTGCTTTAAATAACATGATAATGATTTTATAAGTGAAATTCAGAGTTACTCAGAAAGACTGTCAAATTCATCTTGATAATGTCAGATAACTTTGATAGAAAGGTATGCAATGGATTACAATGAACCAAAAATTCAGACAACTGTATGACAGTATTTACACAACTATCAGTACTTTGTTGACTAACTACCAAGCAATGCTTAATTTTGTTCAGTCTGTGGTGTAAAAAGGTCGCATTAGCAATTAAAGAAAAAAAAAAAAACACATAAGCAAAACATGGTCAGGTCAAAGTGTCTGAATAATTTTTGATCCCAAATTTTCAGTTTTACTGGTAGTCCACTGTATGAAGATTTTTTGTGTATATGTCACAGTTTACTTTGCTAATTGCTAATTTTGCTATCCTCACTTACATAAATGATATTGTCCTGCACCCACTAGTAATATATATATATATATATATATATTTTATATCTGCTGTCTGAATAATTTTTGTTTTATATTTTGGTATATAGGGGCCACATATAAAACTGTGTGGAGCATGACTTTTCTGGATGTCATGAATCTCATATGAGGAGGTGAAGACTAAAAGCTTGTCCCATTGTCTCACCTGTTGTCTTCATTCTCGATAATCCTCTTGTACCGCTCCAGCTCGTTCTCCAGAGAGGTCTGGTACATGGCCAGCTTTCGACACTTATTGGTATAATTATCCAGTGACCTCTCAGCCTCTTCGATCTCCTTCCTGAGGGTCTCAATTTGTTCATTGTACAGCTGGATTTCGTCATCGTAGCTCTCTTGTGTGGTCTTGATAGTTTGTTCCAATACAGAGGTCTAAAAAACAGCCATATTACAGCCATTTACATTATACATACGTTACACTACAGGTATGCATTATAGATCAGTAAGATGTTTAAAGTTTTTTAAAAAGAAGTCTCTTCTGCTCACCAAGGCTGCATTTATTTGAGTAAAAATGGTGAAATACTGTTAGTTTCAAAAGGTGTTTCCTATAGTCTGTCATTTATTCCAGTGATCAAAGCTGCATTTTCAGCATTATTATTCGAGTCTTCAGTGTCACATGATGTTAATATGCTCAGGAAACATTTCTGATTCAGTGGCGAGAACAATTGCTGCTTCAAACTGTAATACATTTCTTTGATCAATAGAAAGTTCAACATGTATTTGTAATGGAAATCTTTTGTAACATATAATTATTTTTATGGTGACATTTGATTAATATGATGCATCCTTGCTGAATAAAAGTATTAATAAAAAAAAGTATGAATGTACAAACTTTCTAATGAATGTATTTAACAATATATATATATATGAAGAGTTCAGATGCAAAAGCCTCTAAATCCATCTGACGTCTTTCTTTAAAAAATGCATTTTTATCAGGCTCCGATGTATATGTTTCTATGTAAGTACCGGTACTTCTGATTGGGCTGAGGCTGGATTTTAGCGAGTTTGAAGTATTTGTATTTGATGGACGTATAATATGTGTCAGGAGCATTCACTCATTTTTGACTGAGATGGCTTTTAGGGAGATTTGCATCTGAACTCTTCATATATATATATATATATACTAATTGCATTAGTAGTAATTGTCTGGCTTACTATTAGTAGTAATATTAACAAATCTTAACGTTGCATTGTAACAACTACATTGTTACATTGTTACTTTTGTGTGCAATTTTACTGTGTTGGATTTCCATGTATTAATTACAGCCTGGGTAATGAAGCAAAACTAGTTAAGAATCATTGTCTTACTTGCTCTCATCTATGTTTGAGGTGAAAATGAAAATGAAAGTTTAAGAATTCTGTCCATTTGCTCCAATTGGCTATTGCATCACAGTCCAGTGAACTACGCATAGTGTCTTTGTTAGGTTCACATCATGCTTAGAACAATCTGAACTGATGACATTAGGGTTACTGATCTGTGTCTGAGACTAAGAGATCATCTAGCTCTTGGTCACTCACCTCGGTCTGCAGCTGCTGTTTCTGCGCCTGTAGCTGGCAGATGGCGCTCTTGTACTCCTCCAGCTGACTGCGTAGCGCTGGAACGCGCCTCTGAGCGATCAGCCTCTCCTGATCCTGTGGAAGAAGAGCAGGTGAGACTTCTGTGTAGTTATGATCAAAGATCGCTTGTAATGTGATCACACTTAAGTCGAACATGTTTCATTTTCATTCACGTCACTGAAAAACTTTCAAATCCAGATAATGACTTTCCTAAAAGAGCTGTGACGCTGAAGGTCAAACACGCCTGAGAGAACATGTTCATATGCAAGACTAGTGCACATTCACAACTTTTTTATGGCTCCTACTCAAATACAGATATAGGCTAAATCACAAGCAGCCTAATAAACCTGCAGAATCCAGATCGAATTTTTCTTTTAAATCTATTACAGGTTGTATGGGTTGTGACATTAATTTAGTGATTAAATGTTATAATATATGCTATTAAAGGGGTAGTTCACTTCCAGAACAACAATTTACAGATAATTTATGCACCCCCTTGTCACCTTGTCATCCAAGATGTTCATGTCTTTCATTCTTCAGTCAAAAAGAAATTACGTTTCTCGACAAAAAAACATTTCAGGATTTCTCTCCATATATAGTGGAGTTCTGTGGTGCCCCCAAGTTTGAACTTCCAAAATGCAGTTTAAATGCGGCTTCAAATGGATGGAAATTTATATGATCTCAGCCAAGGAAGAAGGGTCTTGTCTAGCAAAACGATCCATCATTTTAGAAACAAATTGACAATTTATATATTTTTTAACCTCAAAACTCCCATTTTGTTTTTTTCCCCAACTTTAACTTCACTGCAGAAGTACCAACCCAGTGTTTACAAAGTGAACATGAGAAGAAGATCAAACGCCCTTTACAAAAAAAAAAAAAAAAAAAAAAAAGGTAAAAGCGATGTAGGACGATTTTGAAGTTGAGACAGGAGTTTCTCGACATTCCCTAACTGTATTGACCCAGATTACACAGACTACGCATGCGCACCGCAGAGATGAGATAAGGAGAGCATTTGAGGTTAAAAAGTATATAAATTGTCAATTTATTTTGAAAATAACAGATCGTTTTGGTAGATAAGACACTTCTTCCTCTGCTGGGATCATTTAGAGCTGCATTTTAACTGCATTTTGGAAGATCATACTCACGGGCACCATTGAAGTCCACTATATGGAAATAATTCCTGAAATGTTTTCCTCAAGAAACATAATTTCTTTATGAATGACGATAGAAAGACATTAACATCTTGGATGACAAAGGGGTGAGTAAATTATCTGTAAATTACTGTTCTGGAATTGAACTAATCCTTTAAGCTATTAAGAGTTTACTTAATAATTGTAACACTTAAAGAAAAGTATTAAGGCCCATTAACAGCAACTAGCCTAAGGTAACAATAAAATATAGTTTTAAAAATCGTTCTAACTATAAGAAAATAATGATAATGACACAGAGGAACGATACTGTTGGAATCACTTTCAGAATGATTTTCATCCTCAGCTGATTTATGATCATAAAAAATTTTGACAGCTAATCAGAATCTTTTCTGTTTTAAAGAGATTAAGCATTTAAAGTGGCTGCAGCATGCATATGATCAGAATGTTATCATATGCATCGGTGTGGATGCTAAAATAGTTATAGTTATAGTTATTATATTTCATAAATCACTCCACACCATCTGTGCAATTATACCTCAGAATGTTTTTTTTTTTTTTTCTTAGAAAACTCTTCAAAAGACTTTCAGCTGTCAGGCTATAAAACGAGCAAAACAATTTCACAGACTTACGATGAAAGAGAGACCTTTTGACTCGGGCCAGTAAGCAACCGTTCATAAACCACATTCAGAAAACACTCAAACACCTTAGCAACCAGATAGCAGGGCCTTGGCAACCTATTTTAGCAATGTGCCTTTGAGCCTGTGCCACTCACACTTTTCTGAGAAAATGTCATCATGTGTAGCCTACTCTTTCTGATCAATGTTTTTCCTTGAAGCCCTTCCGAAATGTACAAGTGTGTGCCTTTTTAGCTGTTTTTAGTACATTTAATGTAAATATTGCAAAGCAAACAGACATTAATTTAACTCCAGTGTATATGTTTTACATCTCAGCTGCTGCAATTAAATTGAATTACATATCATGTATTGGCAATACACCTTGCTAACTTATTATACTGTATATTGGCCCCTGATTTTTTTATCTGTGCATTACTAATAGCAGATTTTTTCTCCAGGTCCCTGCAGTACGAATGTGAAGCATGCACTTCATACAGTGAGTATGTGAGGAAGCGTGTGAGAAGCCCTGCTGCTGTAGAGCGCACAAGAGCGGTGATACAGGAAGATAAAGGGTGTCATCGCTCAGGGAGACTGATCACTCAGGGCACATTCAGAGCACCACGTTAATTTCACTGGCACCGCCGCCGCACAATTCTTATTGCATGTGACACCCAGAGAGTCAGCAAGGGCCCGAGGCGCTGTGAGCCACAAGGTCACCCTACCTCTGAGACAGACGTGCTCGCCATGAGGGGAATAGTCTGGTTGATCTGGTGCAGGATGTTTAGATACGTCTGGATTTCTGCGAGGTTCTGTGGAGAAAACAAACACAAGAGACAAGAATCAATGGAGGGGGACATGATGAGCGGCAGAGATTGTTGAAAGGTCAATTTCATTACAGAGTAGGCTTCCCTTGCTTCACTGCAATTGTGGAAACAATGAAAAGCAAAATGTTGTGGCCCAATAGATTCATTGTGGTGCAAACACTACATGAAAATGATGAATGAGATTGTACAATTCATACAAATTTTTAGCCAAAACGTGAAAGCACTACAAAAATAGCAACGATCATGTGGTGGAGAAACCACATGATATTCAGTGTACCTGGTCCATCTGAGATGTGGCTTGATTAAGATTAAGGTTTGACATAATCTATAAGCAAAAAAGACAAGCTCTTCTGATCTGAACTTTCAAGAAAATCAAGATGCACTGCAGTGCTGGGTAGTAAGTGATTACATGTAATCTGGATTCTGTAATCAGATCCTAAATATTAAGTGCTTGTCAGACAAAGGAGACATGAAAAACGTGTAATGTTGGTGTGCCTCCAGGAACAGGTTGGGAAACACTGCTTTAAGGTACCAACAGGCACCCTCTAGGGGTAAATAAGGTACAAAGGTGTACATTATGAACATTTTGACAGTTTTATACCTTTTATTCCTGAGAGTGTATGATTAAAGTTGAATATTTTACAGTGGATCTTAGTTTGAACGTTTAGATCCGAAGCAGTTGTCTTTGTCACTGGAGATGTGACGCACATACAACGGCACAGAAAGCTTGTCTGGATCTGCATTCTAATGCACATTTCATTTATACTTTTTTGCTCATATGTGTGATATTCACTTCGCTGTAAACAGTGAATGATTAATCAAGCCAGCGCCTTTAGACACAGTGTATGCATGACTGCATAAAAAGCATCTGTTCTCTGAAGCGCCCAATGAGATGTCACAGTAGACATGAGCAGAAGAACAGCTAAGTTTCCATCACCCTGTTTTTATGCGCATTTTGAAGTATTGCATTAGAAAAGATTTTCAAATTTCCAATAAAAATCCCTTGATTTGCAAAAAAGTTTTTGTACTCGATTAAGGTGGTTTTTGACTTGCGAATAATGGAAGATGGAAACGCATCTGACGAATAAATTCCCCCATATGCATCAAAAAAGTCATGTGACTTTGCGCTATGGTCTAACCAGTGGACCGATCTCGTTCCAAAGCATCTGAAATATTGTTATGGTCTTTCTGCAATGCCTGAGCAAAGTCTGTTGTCAAAGTACTTCTGTGTAATTGCCTCCCAGAACTGTCTCACACGACTGCGTTCCCAAACAGCAGGCATCCACCTCCGAAAGAAATTATGACATTATTGTGTTTCGTCTGGTGCAAGTAATTTATTATATATGAAAATTACTACATTCAGTGACTTCTCCTATAGTGTCAGTTTATCAGGAAGTGATGATTTTGTTATCTTTGACTCGTTGGATGGAAATGGTGCTCATTCGCAAATGTTTTATGTGATATTGCAATTTTGACATGAGTTACTTTTGCAGCTTTGGATGGAAACCCGCCTAGTGTCCGTTTTTTATCACCTCTTTCTGAGAGGCTTACAGTACATCATTACTTCTGCAACTGATAGATAAACTGGATATTAACAGCTCTTATGACAACAGATCTGAATTCATCAACTGCAAAAATGTCAGTCTAAAAGTCAGTATACTTAAAGAAACAAACTCATCTACGACTTGGATGGCCTGAGGGCTTTTTTAGTGCATTTTCAGCTAATTTTCTTTTTACATGAATTACTCCTTTAAGTGTGTCTGAAGTGTCTGAATAATATTTGGGGCCACTGGAAAGCATTATTGACAAAAATGTTGTTGTTCCTACTGAATTGCGCTTTTATATTAAACAATAATACCAGCAAGACATCAAACACTGCTAAAAATGTAAATGCCAAAAGCAATATTTTGGCTGCTGTGTCATGTGTCTATGTTTGTGTTGGAGAGAGTGTGTGTGAATGTGTTTTTGTGCTTCTGGCTGCTGTTCTAGCTTCTGAGATCATGTACATGTTGATGAGAAAATTCTGGCAGTCAGACGCTGAATGCGATGTACAGCAGTGCTGATTAAACATAATGCAGGGCCACACAATGGCCTGTCACTGTACGGCTCAGAAAAACACTGCTGACATCACATTTAAAAGATGGTCCAGTGCCAAATTCTGTCCCCTGAGTGAACAAATGTAAGCTCAGCACAAAAACACACCTCTCAACAACAGCCATAATTCACTGTATTTCTGAGGTGAAAGACATGTGGAAATTGAATTATAAAGAGAAACATTAATATTATTATTATTATTTGGATTAACTGCTGTGATGAATCGTTAACAATAAGAACAAAAACATGCAGTAAAAGTTAAACAGGTGCATTTTACCTTATGTTGCACAAGGGAGATATTTTGTAAAACTCTAATAGCTGTCCTTTCAATTTGATGTCCTATGCAAAAAGCATCCACAAGTGTATGCTTTAAAACATAATTTGTGTCAAATGCTTTTAGTAAGTGGATTTACCATGGTTTGTCATTCAGTGTACACCCTGCTGCCAACTGACAGTTTCACAGAAGAGCTTTAGAAAAGCTATTAGTAAAGATAGAAGTGCAAATAGGAGTTGTGGTCGCCTCCTACCTTTTTGTGCCTCTCTTTGGTGGCGTTGACGTCATCTTGCAGGAACTGCAGCTGGATTTGATACTCAAGGTTTCTCAATAGCACTGTGTCGGCTTCCTGCAAACACGAGAGCAAATGGACTCATAATCATGTTGCTGTAGAGACTTAGCAAGATACATTTTTCTTTTTTCAGACTCCCGTTAGCGCTGTTACATTGCACTCGAGCAGATAAACGGAAGTGGATTTTTAAAGCAATGAAACACTCCAGGGTATGCATTAGAGACTTTACCACAGGTAAGGGCTGATCTTAAACCAGAAACACAGTATGTGACATCAACGCAGATGCCTGGCCAGAACACTCATAAGCTTTTTATACATCAGTGGTCATGCATTTCTGATAATGTTAGCAGTCCCCCAAAATCATGGGAGTGACTGAGTTACCTTCAAATGTATGTGCCAACAAAATATGTTATTATCCGGGTAGCTACTATTTCCACTAACTTACTCAAAACTTACAGTAGTTGACTTGAAAGCAAAAATGCAATGAAAGTTGAAAATGCAACGTGTTACAAAACAAACTGCACCAACACACAGACTTTTAGCGTGTGTTTCTGGCCTTAGGCTTGATGCAAAAGTAGTAGCCTACAGTATAAAAGGCCTAGCTTACAGTATTGCATTTATAAAAGAATGATAAGTCACTTGAGCCTGTGTTATGTTGATTTTAGCACTGCATAAGGGGGTTTGAAACCGTCCACCTAGTGCTGAGCCTAAGAGCAGCCCTTGCCTGTGGTTATGTTACTGAAAAGCATCATCTCTTGTGGATTATTGCTTTATAATCGCCTGAGAAATTGCAGGTCAGAGAGTGGCACAGTTTATTTGTACCTTATTGAGCTGTTCCAGCGTGTGCCGCAGCTGCTCTTGATATTCACATTCATTTCTGTATCTGTGGACAACAGAGAGCGTTTCAAGTGCAGTTCATCATATATGTTCATGGTTTTCATTTCAAGGCTCTTTCTAACCATTAAGGGAAGATTATTGATCTGCTTGATCAGTGGGGTCTGCTGTGATTTCTTTTGACTATAGTTCAGTGGTTTCTTGGGTGTTTTGAAACATCTAAACAAGGTCAATTCTCATTTACTATAGCCTTGACCTGCGAAAAAAGTTAATTACTAATTAGTGACTTTCATCAGGATAGCTGCACTGAAAAAACCCAGAGCTAACAGTTTATTTATACCCATAAGCATTCATTTACCAGCCAGAACCTGTTTCAACCTGATATTTACTGTCAGTGATGTGCCTTAAACTCTTAGCATTACCATTACATACTCTGTAATAAGTGACAAATGATGGGCTGTACGAATATTGTAAATCCCAGACATCAGTCCTAAGCATAATCTTAATATTGGTTTGGGTGATAGGAGTGTTTTTCTAGGACCGAAATGGTGATGCCATGACCATGACATTTCTATTGGGATAAAAAGATAAATAAGGTAGTTGCAACCTTTTATCTCACAATTCAGACTTTAAAATTGCCAGATATACAGTCACAAATGTGAGATGTAGTTGTGAGTATATATTGTGTTCAATTCAATTGAGTGAGTTTACTGAACTGTGAGTTTATAACACAAGAGATGTAAACTGATAATTCTGAGAAAAGTCTGAATTATGAGACAAAAAAAAAAAAAAATGCAATTACCTAATTTCTTTTTATTATCCCAATTATGTAAATATTGGATAAAATGTAACAAATCATACTTAAACCCCACCGTCCGTTTCTTGACCATCTGATGCATATTACACATAAACTTTAAGTGCTCTCTCTGACTGACTTTACATAACCTCAGTTTTTAATTGGTCCATCTGGAAAGTTTACTCATTGCATCACTGAACACCTTTGAGGAAAACTAATTACAGGATTTGCCAAAGTTTGCCAGGTTAGTGGCATCAAATCTTAGATATTCAGAGTTTTAAGGCGATTAGTAGCACACAAACTACCACAAGCCGAAAAGTTTTGTTCTATGTCTATGTCTGTGAAATCATCTGTATTGTTGCTGCACTATTACCTAAACAGTTTTTTCTGTAGTCTGCTAATATGGTAGGGTACAATGGGGCTAAAGGAACACCCTAAGAAAATAAATGTGCTTTTCACTGTGCCCAAAGTGTATGATTGCAGAAAAATACATATTGAACATTTATGGAGCAACGTATTATTTGTGAAAAAAAAAAAAAAAAAATCACACAAGTTGTTTATGTTGTTTAAAAATCTCATAAATGTATGAGGTGGTAAGGGGGGCACACAGTATTGATACAACTACTATAGCTACGATTTTTTACTGTAGCTAAGCGCATAATGTCTAAGTTAATACTTGTTCAAAACAATCACTTTAGCAAAGTTTGTACAACTTTCTGCTTATTTTAATAATTATTTTTGTTCAATAAATATACTGTAATTAAACTATGTTAACATAAAACATATGTTTTACAATACAGAAACAAAATTATTTTTAAAATGTAAAGATTCTGAAGGCACTGGAGGAGATTCCATAATAATGTAATATAGATTTACAGTAGTAACAACAAATTATATTTTGTTATATTATATAATTAATATCATTTTTTCAAATATGACAGTTTCATTCTAAACATGGTGATTATCTCTAAGATGGACACCCAAAATAATATATGATATTTGCCATCTGAATCTAAACATATTGTGTCAACAAATGAAAAAGACAGCCTTCTGTTAATTATCATGTTAATTATTGTGCCTTTTAGCCCCAACAACAGGGGTGCTTTTTACCCCAAATACCATACTATTACATATTGTTTTGTTATTTAAAAAACACTGTTTTAATTATCTTAAACAAAACTTAAAATCATTAAGAAGACCCTTGTCTCAAGACATACTGAATAATTTTAGTGATTCTTATTTGCCACTTGAATCTGCAACATTTCTAAAAACATAAAACATTAGATCAAGTAATCACAGAATCGACTTTGTGCTGCTGCCCGCGATCGCATCAAGAATCAGACAATTTTGCACTTGTATGTTGAAAAGCAGATGTTTTTGAAAGTGCTATGCCACGTTTTTGTGCCATCTAGTGGTTTAGGGAAAAATAATATCAAAAGGTGCCTTTAGCTGCATTGTACCCTATAATCTATTTCAGGTAAACCTAAACAGTACTTAAAAACATCTTTACATCTACGTGTCATCAGATAGTCTCTTTCTGTTTAAGTAGATGCTTCAGTATTGTCTGATATAATTAAATGTTCTCGTGTTTAATCTATTAAATTAGATGATTGCTATATGTTTGCAATTATTTAGGCCTTATGCTTCTGTCGCATTTTCTAACCTGTTGTTGTACTCATCCAACATGCGTTCCGCGTCTTTGAGCTCCCTGTCCAGCTTGGTTCGGTCTAACAGCAGTTCGCGGATGCGCTGTCTGTTGACGCTGATCTGCTCGCTGAAGGCCTCCTCCAGTCCTGACGCCTCCTCCATGCGCTGAAGAGTCTCCAGCTGTTTGCGAAACACAGCGTTGCGCTGCTCCAGCACGCGCGCCCGGTTGATGTAACGCGCGAAGCGGCTGTTCAGCTCCTGTAGGCTCTCCCAGCCCTGGGCGGCCGCTGTTGCGGGGCCGGCCGGAGCCGACTCCGTCTCTGGGCTGCTGGGCTCCTCGAAGACATCGGTGCGCTCGTACTTCTTCTTGCGCACCTCATGTCGGACGCTGGTCTTGAACATACCGTGTGCGTGATGGTTTCCACCTCCGCAATCTTCGGCTTAGTGCTTTAGTGCCCCTCAGCACCTTTAGTGTGTGAAAACTAGGGTGCTCACCCTCTGCTGTCTCATGCTAGACTAAACTCTGCCCGTTCAGGCCACGGGGACAAATAGCTAAAAAACTTTTCATCCTTGTGTTTCACATGGTGTCCTCTGTGGATCCTTCCAGTGGAGTCCTGTGCACAAAGCCAGCAAAAGCACCACCATTGTCGAGGGCTTTGCTGTGCTGAATGATCTTTTGAGATCTGCTTTTGTTTGCAGCTCTGTCTGTAATCACAATGATGTGCTTCCCAGGGCTTCTGTTCGACAACGAAAAATTGCAGGACCTGCTGTTTCAGAGCACATGAACAACAGCAACTTCTCGACTGCAGTTTGACAATGGCGTAATCACTGTCAATACTACTGTAAAGTGCCATGTAAATACATGCACTGATGCACCTACTGATAAACGTCTTTATACTGTATGGGATATCACACTATGCATGGAAATACGATTGCAATTCTACTCAGAAATGATTTTTTTTTTCAAGAGATCAGGCGGTCCCAATTTTATTTACACATATTAGGTGGCCTTAACTACTATGTACTTACATTTAAATTAATCATTTGATACAATGCACTTATTGTGTACATACTAGTTTTTACATGGTACTTATATTTAAAAAAATACCTGCATGTAATTACATCTGTAATTCATTTCTGTATTTACATTTATAATTACACTGATTTATCCTTACACCTTTACCCACCCTTAAACCTACCCATACCACCTAACCTGTCCCTAACTTTATCCATATCCCACCTCAATAGCAGCAGAAGTGTTGCAATAAAATACATTTTACTTATTTTTTGATGTAAGCACATAGTAATTAAGGCCACCTAATATAAAGTGTAACTACACATTAACTACAATGTTCTAACACTAAACTGGATTTACTGTGTAACTACATGTCGTTCTGAAAAATTCCCACATTAGCTTTGGTTGGGTGTAATTTAAATGTAATTACTATGCACCAACAAGTATGTTTATAATAATTATACTGTATTAAATGGTTAAGGCTACCTAATATAATGTGTGACCAACAAGTTCAGTGATTATGTCGTAATAATGATTATAAAACAGCATTCTTTAAGGCGCTGTTGTTGTTTTTTTAATCTGATGTTAATATAAAAGATCAAGATGGTGACCATGTAACGGGACTCTTTGGAAGTGGGAGTAGATCCAAGTGCGAGCTTTATTATACAGATCGTAGTCAGACAGGCAAGGTCAATCTCCAACAAACAGTGATAATCAGGGCGAGGCGAGAGCGTAATCCAATAAACAGGCAGAACGTCAAAATACCAGAGAGCAGTCCAAAAGTAACAAATAAACAAGGCAATGGAACAAGGCAAAACTATGGCAATGAAACAGGGCAAAAACTATGACTATGGAACAAAACCGTGGCAAATAACAAAAACAAGGCAATGAAAACAGGGAAAACGCTTGGTAGAGTCCGCACAGGCAAAACAATACTTTGCGGAGTCTGTTTGGTTTAGGCCTCCTTAAATGGCCACCAAACAGGAAGTAACCAATGAAGCAGCAGAGGGAGCAGTAACAGTCAGTCCATGGGTGAGGGCTCCCTCTGCTGGCGTGGCATTACAGACCAATAGAAAGTGAACTTTGTGGAAGTTATAAGCTCTACAAGTGTGTTAAGGTAATGAGTAAACGTCCTTGCCCATGGTAAAATAGAGTTAAAGTGCAGTCTTGGTGTGTTTTTTTTTTTTTTTTGCTTTATTAAAATGGCATCAACAGAAAATAAAGACATCAGTGGTCATCTCGAAAAGCTTAAGTGTATCAGTATGTTGGCTTGACAAAGCGTTGCCTGAATGTTTCAAATAGTTTGAAAGTCAGTTTGAAGACTGAAAGCCTTTATGTGGTTTGAATGCTTTGTAGGTTTGAAGAGAAGCTTCAAGCCTGAAGGATATACAGTAAACCTTCAGCACTATGAATACTTGTGCAGTTTTAAAAGGGATTTGAAGTTTGAATGGATGTACAGTACAAGTAAGCTTTGCTAAGTAACTTCTAAGTTCATAAACATTAGAAGACACTGCATTTGGCTGGAGTGCCTTATGAAATGCAATGTGCATTACATTTGTTTATATAGTTGCTGCCAGTTACTGACTGACATAAACTTGAGAGACATTTATCTATATTTTTGACAGGGATCAAAAATATCAGGGATTAACACACCTAATTTCAACTATGAACAAAAGCATTACAATTATTTAATATCTCTTTTTGATAGAAGCTGGTATAAATAAATCCATCCATCCATTATCTGAAATGCTTGCCATATGTAGGGTCTATTCCAGCATCTCAGGCATGGATGCATGGCCAGTCTGTCACAGACTCACACACACTCTCTCCTGTCTGAGGTTTATTGTCTTACAGGCAATGTAATGCATGTCTTTGGACTCTGGGAGTAACCAGAACATTTAATGTGAAAGATAAATAGTTTTTGAAAACATAAATGTTTTTACTGTCACTTTTAATCCATTTAATGTACCCTTGCTGAATGAAAAAGGGTAACACTTTATTTTGATAGTCCACTTTAGACATTCTACTAACAGTAAGTAATTTTGCAACTGCATGTCAACTAGTCATTAGAGTATTAGTGGACTGTCTGCTTATTATCTTCTAACACTCTTCTAAACTTTGCAATTATGTCAACTTATTCTACTAACCCTAAACCTAACCTAAGAGTCTGCTCTGAGAGTTAGTAGACATATAGTTGCAAATTAATTTGCAAATTAATGAGAATTAGTTGACATTAGTTGCAAAGTTACTTATAGTTAGTAGAATGTCTAAAGTGTAACATACATATATATTACAAATGAAACAGTTCTTTTGAATTGTAATAATAGTTCACAATATCATTTTTTACTGTATTTTAATCAAATAAGTGCAGACTTAGTAAGCATAACAGACTTTCAGAAACATTAAAAATCATAGAGTCCACTTTTGTTAAAAGCGGTTTGCAGCTAATCAGCTATGTGTCTGGCACACTGGGGGCTCTGTGGCTCGGCTCAGGTGAAGCAGTGCATGGGTGAGTCATCCACATCAGGGCTTTGGGGGTCTCTGCCATGCTCTGATTGGAGATGGAGCTCTTCTCTGTCATTATGAATTATTATCACACTGGGGCATCCTCAAGTGATTGCTCAAAGCATGGGCAGGCTTAGCTCCCCTCTCTTTTACTTTATGGGGGGGAACTATAAGCTTTTCAAATGAACACACTCTCTTCTGACATTGTGAGAGACGTGACTGGCTAGAAGCAAATGGGAGGACGGTGTACGAGGGTGTGGAGTGAACAGATGAGTGTACATTCTCTTCCTTGTGCATACTGTGTGTTGTGTGTGTGTGTGCCTAGCTATTGAATCCTCACTGGGAGATCAATGGGGTTTTTGTCATTTGGAATTGATATTCCACAATGCTGCATATTCTAGTGTCAACCATGGTTAGCTTTCACAGAGATACACAGAACTTTGCTGTAACATGACAGCTGAATAGACAGCATTTTTCAAAGAGTGAACAAACACATTCAGGGAACTTGCAGCATGTCTGTGGCATTGAGAGCAATATTGCACAGAAATTCAATCTCTTTGTTTTGCACTATATATTAAGCAATTGACCATATTCTGACTTGGTGAAAAGAACATTTTATCTCCAAACAACTTTTGTGTCTGACGTTTAATTACATATAGCAAATTCTGGTAATCAGAACATATGAAGAACGTGTAAATGATGTAAATGCTTCTGTAGAGGGTTGCATTCAATAGCACATAGAGCTCTATGATGGTCAGGCTCTAGCATGATTTACACCATCAGGCATAATATTATGATCACTGAGAACTAAAGTGAATAACAAACAATGGAAGACAGAAACGCATCTCGCAAATTGTCCATGTGCATCAAAACGTCACGTGACTTGCGCAATGGGCATAACCTGACTAACCAGAGGACTGATCTTGTTGCACCAGCGTTAATTTAGTTTATAATTATAAAATTTAAATACAAAATAATATTGAAATATATGAAAATCTATTGACATTTTTGGGGAATGATTTGGGAAGAGATGATGCAAAAGAGAACTCAATATGGTACAGTATTCACTGTAAAAAAAATCCGTAAAAATACAGTACAATATACCCTAATAATTACAGGAAATTTTCCGTTTTTGTTTTTTACAGGTGTTTTTCCGTATTTTTGAATTACGATTTGCATTGTGGGAACAAGAACGTTGGTGGCTTACACAGGCGCGAAAACAGTGAAGAGAAGACGCTGAGAGTTTCTCGGTCAAAGTTTCATTTTAATGTCGGCTTTCGAATTTGGGAAACATGTTTTTCATATACTCTTCGTGGTAAACAAGTTAAATGTCACATAAATTGTTTACGTAAGGTTAACTTAGTTGCTGTCTGGCTTGTTTGGCAAATGAACGTCGGAGCCGTCGCACTCAACATTTCTCTGCATATCGTCAGACATCTTCCTCGTGGAGTTTTGTGCCAAATGAGGTAAGTTTTGACCTTTTATTGTCTGTTTTACACACACACGAAAGATAAAATGCAAAACACAAACTAATTCGGTAACGTTATTAGCAAGCTGTCTGTGAAGCGACTGTAAACAGGCGTCCGACGCGCGGTAGCCGCGCCAGAATGCCGCTTCAGGTCAGCGCGACAGTAACGTTAGCTCCTCGAGTTATCTTTATCACTTTAATGGACAAATGCACACGACATTATGTCAAAATGACCGTTGTGTTTCTTTCGTTTTCTTTTTTAATGACAGGACGTGATTGCTGCTGTACTGTGAATCTCAAGCACACCTGCATTCTTATCATGGGTTTGTATCCTGTTTTAATAACAGTTTTATTTAACATTAGTGTTAAGTATCAGAAAGAAAATCGTTATTGAGTAATTTATTCTGTTGACTTTCACAACAATGTGAAGTTGTTTGCTGTCTGATGCGTCGGAAGCCACGTCACAACGTGCTAACGTTACCAAAATGATTGGATTGATTACTTTTGCATGTTATTATCCTGGTGTGCATAAGGTGTGTTCAAACTGCTTGTCATTATGTATATGGTAATTTTGTAATGTCTTTTGTGTTTAAGGTGATGGGCAGTTCAAGATTGCTGTCGTTCAAGAAGTTAATGACCACTGTTGAGGTTGTGAGCTACAAATACCCAGAAGAGGCGGCACTTACATTGGAGTTCATACAGAAGTAAGCAACACGTATGTTATGAAATGTGTATCTGTTTATTTAATTGAAAATAATGAAGTATATTGTAAGACACAGATGATCTGACAAGCTCATAAGACAGATGTAAATGGAGACTTTTGGAAATGTAAGTTAAGCAATTTATAAATAAATATTTTAATTGACAAGTATTAGGGTTAGCAGTTATTTTAATGAACTTAAAATACTGTATGATTGATTTTCCATCTCCAACCTGCATGTTACTCTGTAGTTCAGTTTCATTCATTTCATTTTTATCATTATCCATTTCTTTTAGAGTTTTCCTGTGAAGAAATCCTAAATGAGGGTTGAGATGAAGGAAACCAAGTGGGTTTGTATTCTATTTCATTTAACATTAGTGTTCAATATTGAAAAGAAAATAGTCTTTGAGTCATTTATTCTGTTGACTTTTACAACAATGTGAAGTTGTTTGCTGAACACGCCTTCAAAGGTGTTCAAAGATGCTTGTCATTATGTATATGGTCATTTTGTAATGTCTTTTTTGTTTAAGGTGATGGGCAGTTCAAGATTGCTGTCGTTTGAGAAGTTAATGAACAAATCATCTTTCCTGTTGCGGTTGTGAGCTACAAAATACCCAGAGGAGGCAGCACTTACTCTGGAGTAAGCATTGTGTTGCTGTTTATTTAGTTGAAAATAATGAAGTATATTTTAGGACATAGTTGATTTGACAAGCTCATATGACCAAGGCAAATGGAGACTATTGAAAATGTAAGTTAAGCAATGTGTAAACAATTGGAAAGTATTATGGATTGCAGTTGATTTAATTAACTTAAAATACTGTATGACTACTTTTCCACTCCAACCTGCATATTACTCTGTAGTTCAGTTTAATTCATTTCTTTTTTTTTTGTCATATCCATTTCTTTCAGAATTTTCCTGTGAAGAAATCCTGAACGTGGTTTGAGATGAAGGCAACCAAGTGGCTGTGCGTTCCTCCAAGACTCTTGCATGAACAATTTCAAAAATCCATGTAATATTTGAGTTTTTAAATTGAAAAAAAATGGCACTTGCATTAAACATGCAGTTAAATGGTAAATAATACATCCCCTATAATGAATTGCATCACTTCGATGATATTTCTGTTATAATGAACTTCAAAATTGTGTTGTCAAGCCACTGGAGTCACATACTTTATACCTTTCTGGACCTTGAAAATGGTAGTTGCATAGACAATCAATAGAGGGACAGAAAGTACCCAGATTTAACTAAAAATACTCTTAATTTGTGTTCTAAAAATGAATGAAAGTCTTATGGGTTTGGAATGGTATGAGGCTGAGTAATTGACTGAATTAACATTTTTTTTGTGTGAACTATCCCTCTAAACAATATTGTTTTCTCTTATAAGAAAAAAAAGTTTTGAATCTTGACTGTTTCTCGTTGTGACGTTTAAATTTTGTGACCACTTTTAAGTACAACACCTGTATTGTACAGATGCTCATGTTTTCTTTTTTTTTGTTTTTAAATTCTGTCCGTTACTGTTTAAAGCTAAACTGTCTTTTACAATACAGCCATTTTGCCTGAGTTGACACATTGTTAAATGAATTGAGTATTTGATGTTGTTTAGTCCTAACCCACTTAAGGTAAACAAAAGCCATTGAATGCACTTTTAAGAATGTTTACATGAAGTAAAAATAAACCATGCTCAAATTTGTATATTGTGCTGGATTTATTTGCTTTATGTGTATATATATATATATATATATAAATATACCATTAAAACAGAAAAAGTCCTGTTTTTTTTTTACCGGTGGCAGACTTTAAATTAACAGACTGTAAATTTACGGTACAAAGTCCAGGTAATGAGCTGCCTTTTATTTTTTCCGTTTTTTTACTGAATTTTTTTTTTCAGTGTTCTAAGTGCAGACACTCAATCAGTGCCTCTTACGAGTAGCCTACTCTTTCACGGCGGAAGGAATAGAAAAATACACGTTGAATGATGATGAATTGTCCATTTTGATGTGTATGCAAGTTATCAAACTCGGCTATGTCTTAGGTGAATGTAAACAGTTGGAAGAATATCTGTCAAAAGTCCCTTTAAGACTAATCATTTCACTCTGCGGCCATCATTGAAATGCCTCTTGGACAGGTTGTGGCTAGAAGGAATACAGCTGCGACCGGGAACTAACAATGAAATGAATTGTTCTACCTGTTAGATTGTGTTTTTTAACGTCTACACCTACCCCAACCCTAAACTTAGCCCTTATAATATACAATACAAAAACTATAATACAAAAACAGTATTATTTAGAGTTGGGGTACTCAGACTTGTACTCTGACTCGAGTCCGGTCTCAAGTACAATTATTAGGCGACTCTGACTTGTCACGGACTCTCAAGTCAGTGTGCGAATGCCAAGTTCTCTTTTGCATCAAATAGGGTCTGTTATTGATACACACATGCTCGTCTTGGAGACTATTTATGTAAATGAAGTCGGTTTTGTCTTAAGTAAACCTGAACAGTAGGGAGAAATACTGATGCGTCAAAATATTTGATCTGTGTATCTTAAAAGTACATTAAAGATGATTCTTATTCAAGTTAATAAGTGATTCAGTCAGGAAAAGAGAGTGATTTTCTCTTTTTCTTTTGTTGTTTGATTAATATTCAATTACATGGTTCAGGACAGAATCATAAATATTAATCAAACAACAAAAGAAAAAGAGAAAATCACTCTCTTTTCTTGACTGAATCACTTATTAACTTGAATAAGAATCATCTTTAATGTATACAGTGAAGATCTTGCAGTGTTTTATTTTAACATTTATTACTTCATGAATTGTCTGTATTAGTCTATTTCTGTAGTAGCCTTTAGATAGACCTGCCTAAAAAACTTTCAAAAACCCTAAAATTTCTATTTTCTAATTCAGAGAGCAGATCTACTCAGAAAATTCTCATTTAAAAAGATTCAATTTTTTTTTTTTTTTTTTTTTTTTTTTTTTTTATATTATTTCATTTGTATTTTTGATTAATATATTTATTTATCCTTTTGCTTGTAAGTAATACTTGGAGTGTTTACTTGTCTTAAGTAAGCTTGAGAATGTTTTACTTGCATTAGTTGATTTGTTTTTGCTGTATTGAAATTATTATATGGCGGTTTCTAGCTTCAAAGAAAAATATATTTTCTAACATCTTTGCAGCAATAGTTTTTATGGGTCCAAAAACACCTTGGGTGTGCATGATTGTCTAATTCAATGGCCCATCATCAATTATTCCTTATATAATGTAATTTATTGTAATTAATGTAACTATAAATGCATTTAAAAATAAAACAGGTGTGAGTTTGCTGTGACTTATGGAAAGTATATGTATGGCTTTATACATAGTGTGTACCATTGTAAAGACTAGGTTTATCCCTCACAGCCTCATTTTCATCCAAAAAAAAAAAAAACACATATACAACCCAAAACACACACAGCCACAATCAGAAATAGAAGAGGTGCATTATTTGCTCATAAGGTCCCATTCACCAAGATACCTACTCCTTTACCCCTACCCTTATACATTTACTATAACGATGAATAAAGTCCCGCCCTATAAATTTTCACATTCTAAAACCTGTTTCACTCTAAAATATGTCACATTACATAGATCAGCCATAACTTCTGCTACATGACTTTAAGTTTGCTAAGCAGAGCAGGACACTAATTATGAGATGTTGTGAAATCAAAATAGCAAGATCCACTAGAGGTTTGCTTTTCTTAAATTTCAGTTGACATTGTGTTTTTCTAGTTGTAAAGGTTAAAAACGGGGGGTGCCCAAATTCTGTCCTGGTCCTTGGTTTAGCTCCAACTTGTCTCAACACACCTGCCAGGGGGTTTCTAGTATGCCTAGTAAGAACTTAATTAGCTGGTTCAGGTGTGTCTAATTGGGGCTGGAGCTAAACTCTGTAGGACACCGGCCCTCCAAGACCGAGTGGGTGCACCCCCGGTTTAAAACAATGTTAAGTTACTGACAAACAGTAGTGTTTCCTTGGACTCGGACTCAGACTCGATTGGTTAAAGACTCAGACTTGACTTATGTGGACTTGAACCCAACACTAGTATTATTGTACAGTGTGACAAAAACGTTAGATTGATGTGCACATGCCCAATAGCTTCAGCTGTCTCCCTTCTAGCCTTAACCTCTTGGGCAGGCAAGTGCATCTCTTTGAATGGGGAAACATCAAATTCCAAGAGTGTTCACTAAGCTTACGATTAAACTTCATATTTGAAATCACCAATGAAATCTGGCAACTACTGCATCATAAATGTTGTTTCTTTTGCTCAAATAGCATTAACAAAGCTTATTTTTCAGGCTAGACTAGCCAGTGCACATGCGCAGTCTTAAGCGTGTCTCAGAACGCTTACTGTTTCTATAGTAACCGGGATTCTAAGGGCAGCTGAAGTGACGTGCTGACTTTACCGATTGCGATCGGCTCATTTATTCCAAAGGCCATAATGAGCGTTGCATTTTTCCCCATTCAGAACTATATGAGTGACATGTCTTGGGTATTCTATGGTCTTTGATCGGACGTGTATCAGTACATTGCATCCGTGCATTCGGTTTTAAAGGGACAGCAGTCTGATTTAGTTGCTATTGTCTGTGGCATTGATAGTAAAGGTTTAGTTCATCCAAAAATGAAAATTCTGTCATTAATTACTCACCCTCATGTTGTTTCAAACCCGTAAGACCTTCATTCTTCTTTGAAACACAAATAAAGATATTTTTGATGAAGTTTGAGAGCTCTCTGAGCCTCCCATAGACAGCAAGGGTACTGCCACGTTCAAAGATTTATAGATTTCAATAGCTTTCATCCAGCGTGTGTCTTTCTTCATGTGTAAACAAGGCACGGCACGTGTTCAACTTCATAACGCCGGATCTGGGTCGGTTACAGTTAAACCACTGATGTCACTCCCAGAATTCATCAAACATATCTTAAATTGTGTTCCGAAAATGAACAAAGGTCTTAGGGGTTTGGAACAACATGAGTGTAAGTAATTAGTGACAGAATTTTCATTTTTGGGTGAACTAAACCTTTAATCAAGCAATAAAAGAATGACATAAAATCACTCACCACTCTTCCCTGATCACTTTAGATCACTTTTAGCCCTAATAAAGATGAATCTAAATTTATTTATATAAATAAATGTCTTCTTGAAAGAATGAAGGATGTGGTAAACAAGTTGTTTTAAAGAATGCATCATAAGCCTATAATATAACCACTGGCATTTCATTGAAAAGAAGACCATGTTCTTTTTTCTTCATGAGAAGTGGTATCATTTCACAGCAGTTAAATCTGTCTTTCATGATAAAACCTTAATATCAAACCTATACAATATGTTTGATCATTTTAGAGAAATGCTTAATAAATGCATTACACTATATTAGTTATAGTGTTAGACCCATTAGACTTTAGCTGACTAAATCTACAGTAGACTTATGATATAGTCTTATGATATTTAGTCGACTAAAACTAGACTAAGACTACAACAATTTAGATGACTAAAATATGACTAAAACTAAACTGCATTTTAATCAAAAGACTATGATTAAGACTAAAACAAAATTTACTGTCAAAATTAATGCACCATATCAAGTTGCACACCATATGAAATGTTGTTATGGTCATGCAACACTTCTCACTCCAAACTCGTCACATATTGACGCTTGGTCAGGACTCCTTGGTGTAACTTTTTGACGCACAGGTACCCCTTTAGCGTCATTTTTCACTGTGCAGAGTATGCGTCCAAAAGTGATGCCAAGGGGTCCTGACCAAGCGTCAATATGTGACGAGTTGGGAGTGAGAACGTGTTGGGTCATTCTTAAATGCCTGAGCAAAATCTGTCGTCAAAATATTTCTGTTTACTTGCCTCCAAGAGCTGTCTTACATGACTGCATTCCCAAAAAGCAGACATCCACCTCTTAAAGCAATGATTGCATTTATTGTGCTTTGTCTGCTCACTCTGTCTTATTATATATGAAAATTATTATATTCAGTAACTTCTCCTACTTTTCTTAGTGATAATTCATGCCCGTTTAACAGGAAGTGACAGTTTTGTTCGTAGGATGGAAACAGTGCTTATTCGCAAATGTTTTATGGAATATTCCAAGTAAATTCACAATTTTGGATAGAAACCCGGCTACTGATCATCTGTTCATCATGGTACCTGTTAGTGGGCAGGATATATTAGGCAGCAAGTGAACATTTTATCCTCAAAGTTAATGTGTTTGAAGCAGGAAAAATAGGACAACCGTAGGGATTTGAGCAAGTTTGACAAGGACTGAATTGTGATGTCTAGATGACTGGGTCAGGCTATCTCCAAAACTGCAGCTCTTGTGGGGTGTTGCCAGTCTGCAGTGGTCAGTATCTATCAAAAGTGGCCCAAGGAAGGAACCGTGGTGAACCAGCAACAGGATTATGGGTCGCCAAGGCTCATTGATGCATGTGGGCTCATTGATTGCCCGTGTGATCCGATCCAACAGACGCACTACTGTAGCTTGTTCCTGGTTCTGGTGGAAAGGTGTGAGAATACGCAGTGCATCATGGTTTGTTGTGTATGGGTCTGCATAGCCGCAAACCAGTCAGGGTGTCCATGCTGACCCCTGTCCACTGCTGAAAGAACCAATAGTGGACACATGACTGTCAGAACTGCACCATGAACCAGTAGAAGATGGTGGCCTGGTCTGATGAATCACATTTTCTTTTAAATCACATAGATGGCCAAATTGAGAGCTAAAGTAAAAAAAAATATATATATATATAATAATAATAAAATAAAATGTAAAAAAGGCACACAGACACACATCCATCCGACATTAGGTGGTGCTCAAGGCATTTTTTCAACAGATGGTTGAAACTTCACCAAATTTTGCACACAGCAACTAAGGATAGTGGTGGCAAAAAGTTATCAAAATCATTAGCAAATGCTGAGGTGTTGCGAAGATATAAGCTAATTAAACCATCTGGTGGTGCTAATAAACAGTCTTGGCCAATAGCTCCACAATTATGTACAAAACTATCAAAATTCTTCTTTCTTCTGAATCCTTGCCTTAAAGGGGTCATTGGATGCAAAGTTCACTTTTACATGTTGTTTGAACATAATGTGTGTATGTACAAATCTACCCTATAATGATAAAAATCCATGCAGTGGTTTTTAATTAATCTGTAAAAATAATATCCCCTTTTTCAAATCGAACCATTTTCAGATGCCTGTCGTTGTGGCATAACACTGACAGGGGCCGCTCCCACCATAGTTGATTGACATGAGCGTTTTACCTCAGATCAGCTATAACAGTCCGACCTCCGTTGTTTCGATGCCAGAGCAGGGATGTAAGTTAGACAAGAATATCTCAGATTGAGTGATTGAGGTGTTGTGTTGCTGGATGTAATAATGAACATAGTGGTCGTCATTTACTCCCGACATCTGAGCTGAAGATGCAGTGGATTATATTTGTTTGTGAAGGGAATGCACCTCCCGATCTACATAAATGCGTCTATGTTCGCACAAATCATTAGTGATCCAGCTTCACTTACAGCAGAAGTGAGTATAAGGTTTTTTTTTTTTATGAATCTCTGCAATCACCTTTCCTAATAACATGCTAGTTAGCAAGTTTCGTGGCTAAATGCGCTAACTGCGGCTAAAGTAAACAGGCTCGTCACTCCACGGAGAGAAGAGAGGGGCGGGGCGAGCAGAGCTCATTTGCATTTAAAGGAACAATCCCTCAGAATGGGATGTTTTTGCAGAGCTCATTTTGACAAGGTAAAAAGGGTTTTGTTTTACACAACCATTGAGAATTTTTAACCAAATTATGTTATAATATACTTTTCATTAAGACCTTTTTAGCTGAGAGATGAAGGCTGTAGTACTAATGTGGTCTACTAGAGACAGGATAAGAAATTTTAAAGCCTATGTCAATACAGTTTGGATGGAAGTAAATGCAAGAACTAGTTAATCTATAAATACGTGAAATGTTTATATCATTAAATGTTTACATAACTTTACAAAGATACAGAGATAAACATACAGTATTTGTCAAGTTGCCAGACATGATTACGTTTATTCCAGTCCAATTTTATTTAATAAAACAAAGACAACTGTGAACATGTAAGTAATCATACAGACAGCACATTCTCATATAAACCGGCACCAGCTCAGATCTGGTCTAATATGATCTTGTGACAATATCATAAGTTATTTTTATATACCATGTGCTTGTTTGACTTATGTTTATGTCATTGTGTAAATGTTTATTTTTTCCATTGTTTGCCGAAGATTACTTTGGTTACTTTTTCAAGTTTAAGTTGCACATTTGTTAACCAAAGAAAAAAGACACCAAGAGTTTTATTTGATTAATTTAGAGTTTTTATCAGCTTTATTTTCTTACTTTTTTTTTGCCACTGGCCAGGTCTGTGAGACAAAACCAGCCCAATTGCTAATCAAAACTAGCTGACTTGGCAACACTGGACATTGGTTCATTGTGTGTGTGTTTAATGTAGTATGCAGAAATGTGCTTTATTAATTTATTTATTTGCCTGCTGATGTTTTTTTTTTGTTTTGTTTTGTTTTTTTTTGCATCTTGATATCAAAATTTATTGTTAAATTTTATTGTCAGATATTAAGTGTGTTTATGTACATAAATATGATTTTCATCTGCCCAGTGATGAATTGGTTTGACCAAGTCTGTGTTTTTCCAGTGAAATTGGGTTACTTTTATGATGTCACTTCATCAATTCATAACTATCACTAAAGATGGACATTGCCATACAAACCATCATAAAACACACATCAGTTGGATCACTAATCATTCACATGGGTCACTGGTGCTTGCAGTCTGCTGATTGCTGCTTGCAGCTATATCTTCTGTTTGTTTTTGTCACTTATGTCACTCCTGATCTACTGCACTTTGAAGGCAGCTGCCGATGTAGACAGCAGGGCAGTTCAATAGGTCTTTGAACACGGTCTCGAAGTGTCCATTTTGTCACAATGACAGTAGAAGATGAAATAAATGTCAGCCTTTCTATGATATTACCCTGCAAATGCAGTTTCCGTTTCTGAAATGACTTTCAGGACTGATAAATCCCTTTGTTGGTGCATTTTAATCCATTTGTTTTGACACCACCATATATTTTGCATGCCTCAAATTACACATTTCATGAAAAGAAACTGCAAATATCATCATGACACATTATGGCCTTATGTCCTGCTATTACTAGGGCATTGACAACTGAAAATGAATGATGTCTGCTGGCTTTGGTTCTATTCATGCAAATGCCCTTGACTACTAGAGTTGTTACAGCATTAAATCATTATTAATGTAATAATTCTGTGTTACTACAATTTAAGCTGGAATCAGCAGCACATGTGGCATAATGTTGATTACCAAAAAAAATTAAATTCAACTTATCCCTCCTTAAAAAAAAGAAAGAAAGAAAGAAAGAAAGAAAGAAAGAAAGAATTGGTCCACACGTGGGTGTTTTATGAAATTTTATTTACTTTTAAAATCAGTTATACACCCATGGTAGATTAATCACATTAACAACTTGCCAAAATAATTGAGAAAGTTTTTTCATGGAAACTTTGAAATAAAAGAATAATTGACAGGATACATCTACTGCTCAATACTCTTCAGAAAAGGATCAATACAAACATAGAAAATCAAAGCAAAACTCGCCTCTCCATTTTCACTTACATCAGAAAAACACAAATAACTTTAATAAACAGAACATCATACCTCAGAGATGGTTTGGATGCTACATGTGCTTGATCACTACCTGACAACACCTCACTCAACAGTTTGCAATCTCCTTTTTTTTAAAGAATAAAGAATAAATATAGTTCAAGAATAAATAGATTTTCCTGTGGCTAAATGGCCTGATTTTTGTTAAAGAAAAAAGAAAACACACACACATACAATGGCTTACTCCAGCAGCAACGGCAGTCCTTTCCCCTGTCTCTCATTCTGGGTTTCATTTGCTCTGTGTAGCTCACATTGGCCTCTGAAGGTACTTGATCTGTGATCTGACCCTGTAAGAGTAATGCCTGCTGACATTCTAGCACTCACCCACTGGGTTATGGCGCTGCCATTTAGGTCATGCCATCTACCTCAATCCACAAGACTGAAAACACAAAACACAGTTTGCAGGGTTTCCTGCATGGATACACAAACTCAGAAAGAGATGAGAAGATTGTAGCACTGGCTTACCCCTGTTTTGCAGTAGATATATATATATATATATATATATATATATATGCTTGTGCAAAAATACAATGTTTGCCATTGAGGGATGGAAAGATACATTTACTTGTCAGAAATGTGTTTTTTTCACTTTTTTTTTTAATTGGTAAAAAAAAAAAAAGACTCATTGCAATTATGAGTGCAAAAGGATAAACTGAAGAAAAATGTATGATTCTTTGGCCTGATTTCTGCACAACAGCTTGACTGAGTCCTATTGATAGAATCCCGACGAACTGTCAAGCTGAGAGAATTGGAGAGGTGGAGCTCAATGAACACGGCACAATGATAGGCCGTCATGGACTTTTAAAAGCCAAAGCAAACCTGTGAAAGGCTAGAATTATATGATGAATATATAATGGAGTACAAGTCTTCCTGCCAGAAATATCTCTGCTCTGTGTGTAATTTTATGAAGCAGGATGGGATGTCTTTGTGAGACACAGGCCAACTAATAAAAGCTAATAATAACACATCATTCTTTTCAATTTCAATTCAAGTTAAGCTAAATCAACAGCGTTTGTGGCACAACATTGTTACAGTGTTACTACAACAAAATTATTTTGACTTGTCCTTGGAGGTATAGTGATAAACTTACAATGGAACTGTTACGAATCTGGTTATTAAAGAAATGGATGGACAGGTCAAATTATGTTTTGTAGTAATCAACAAAGATTTCAAGATTCAAGCAGAAAATTTCTTTCATTATTTGTCTTTTTTTGTAAGTCAGAACAGCACATGAGGACGAGGCAAAAAATTCAAGCCAGCGTACTGAAATGATTTAAAATGTACCTCTACAGAGGCAAAAAAGAATTGTGCCTACTCATACTAAATGAGCACCTGTAGTGTGCTTCATGGTTTCTTCATGGAACAGTCCAGTGCGAATAGTTAGAGGTTGAGCTAATACAGTGATTGCACAGCCAATAGGGCTATCATCAATGACTTATGTTGATGGTGGGGATACACTGTGACATGGGAATGGTAAGTTTGTCAACGATTTAATTGTATTCATTGCTGATCCTAAATCCACTAGCGCCATAACACGATAAGTAGAAGTATCAAAAGTGAGCTTACAACTGAGAAGGAAACTGTATTTAGAAGTGGTATTAAGATCAGTGGTGCTCTGTGCGGGGCGATTTTCACACTGTGTGCGGTTACTGGTGGTTTCTTAGGTTTATTAGGGTGAGCTTCATTACAATGGTTCTCCTTACCACATTAATATGGTAACACAGATTGGCGCTGGTCTCTTTCCTATGAAGACAGGCGAGTAGTACTGATCTGCAAGTGTTTGGGTGATTCTGGATGTGTCTGGACCTGTTCGACGCTGGTTAGAAATGATCTCTTGGAGTGTGGAGTGTTACGCATCAGCTTATTGTTCTTGATAGCAAGGGTAATGAAATCATTGTAAGTCAGATCAACACCCTTACATCCACTTTGTGCTGTGGGAGTTCTGAATTCAGTGGTGAAATTGACTGTTGATCAGATACATCTTGGCCCCCCTCAGGATATTCAAAAACTTTGTGATACTGGGAAATGAAATACTCAAACAATGTTTGTGAACGTGAGTCATTATCCCAGACAGTGGAAGCCCAGTCGTGTGCTTGACTGGTCAATAAGGACATAACTATGGCACACTTCTTTGATTCTTGGTTATAGGTTTCTAGTTGACTTGACTTGGCGGTGACCACCAAGGCAGATTAGGTGGAACTGGGAGCTACCTTGGCATATCAGGCCAAAAAGAAGGCCACCATTGTGGAGTTGGTGGAGAATCAGGCCACCATAGCAAACCACCACAGCAAAACAGAAGCCCAACATGGCGAAATCAGTGAAACTGCATCAGAGATCACAGAGAGGTTAAAACAGCCACTGTGTCCATAACAGGACAAGCAGAGAGTTCAGGAACAGCCTCCATGGCTATGACAAAACAGACAGGGAGTTCAGAGATAACCTCTTGTAACCCCAAGAACTCTTTCTTCAAGCAAGGGGTGACCACACACACACACACACACACACACACACAAAAAAAACTAGTAATCAACTTCTGTCCAAAAAAATAGAATTTATTTTTACAAATAAGCAAATATGACAAAAAAAATATAATCAACATACATCAAATACCAAAAACTCATTCCCTCTCAAAATAAAAAGTATTGTTAGCCAGCCCACAGTCTATAAACCCCAATACAATCCAGGCTTCTCCACACAAAGTAATCAAACAGAAAAAAAGAAAATAAATTACAAAACACCCTCCACTTCCTATTACATGTAAGACACACCTCACTCAAAAAAGGCACTCAAAATCAATGGTTAATTTCACTGCAAACATAACCCTCATACAAATAAATAATCACGTGTTTTAAAGCATCTTCATGTATAGAAAGTACAAAGGTTGGCTGGCAACATGAGGCTGGGAAGTGATATACAAACAAAAAAACAAACAAACAAATAGAAAAAAAAATAAAAATACTCAGCTAGCCAGTCTAATTCACAACAATTCATCAAATCTTAACTGCGCTGGAGGCATACAGCGCGCACATTCAAGGACTGGCTAGCTGAGAAAATACAACATAAACAAACACTGGAGGAACAGCGATCAACAAAACCTAATTGTTACGGATCTGGTCGGTGAGCCTGGTCGGTGCGCCTCTCGTCTCACTCCCTCTGTAACACTAATACCAAAAAACAAAACACAATTAACCATATTCAAAGAAAAAAATAACTACAATGCTTAATTTATTATTTTAATCACATTAAAATAATAATAACAAAACATTTGCAAATCCTAAAAAAACTCTGCAATTACCTGCAACACAGCCATCAATCCCGAACTACTTTCCAAAAGCATTCCGGATTAAAGAAGGAGGAGCGTGACCACCAGCAAACAAATCCACGATGCTTACATCTACGATAAAACATAATACCCTAATTTAGTGAAACAAAGCTTTATTAACAAAACAACCAACGTTCGCTTAGCCTACCTGCTTGCCCAGACCATATCCATACACAAACAAACAGGGAAGTGATACCAGGCAGCACGCTTCCACACAAAGGTTCAGACCCCGTCTCCAGGCGTCCTTTCAAATGCCCGCTTAAAAACTCAAACTACCTGCATTGACACGCCCTCTACTACTAATCACCTCCCCGGCTACACTCTGCGGTCATTAAATGACATGCAGAGAGTTTAAAAATTGACTTCTTGACCATGGCAGAGCAGGCAGAGGGATCAGGGATGGCCCCCTCTTCTGGAGGAGCTGCAGTCAACTCCACTACCTTGCAAAGATCTGCAGTGGATGCCACCACCTCTGGAGAAATGTACTCAGCCAAAACACACAGGATGGCCATCACCATAACAGGGAGTACAATTGACACTAGAAGAACTTCTGTGCCCCCCAGACTAGATACCACCACAAAATGCAGAGTCACTTCATTTGCTCAATTCCAAGTTGATGTCAGTTTCAATGCCAGGCTGATGTAAAATTCAACTAGGGTCATGCAGTGGTAGTGTAATGCTCAGTTTTGGTGAGCCTTGGAAAGTCTGTGCTTACCGAGCATTATCCGGCTGTTCTTGGCTATTTCCTGTATCTGTTACGGCCACTGGATAGAAGAGTCAGACCAAGACTTCTGTGCTCCGAACTCAGTGTTTATTTTCAACATTTTCATTAACTGTGTTTCTGCCTCATTCCACCGACTACCTCATGTGTCTCCCCTCTCTCTTTTCCTGTTATCCCCCCCACTCTACTCTTGCGATCTCTCGCATACAATCTACTTTATTTAAACCTCCACATTTTGATTCTTACAGTAATAGAACTGAACGGCTCAGTCCACAAGATTTATGATGTGAGCAATGTGTGGAATGTGTCTAATCTGAAGAAGGTTTGTTGAAGCACGTAACTTTCTCTTATTTCCCATGACTCCAGCAAAACAGTCTTTGCTGTTTTGATGAAGTTCCAAACATAGATTCGGGAGGAGCCTAACCATTCAGTCCAGCCCTGTCAATCATCATTACAAGTCTGTATAGCAGCAGTCATTGTATCATCTCAGCGATAATTCTTCCAGCATCCCTCCACCTCCCCATCTCCTCTTTATATATTTTTTTCCCTCTATGTAGTAGCACAATGGGGGTTGAACTCAAAGCTCAAGCCAAGCCTCGAGTTTAAGCCTCCGTCATGGACAGCAAGCCAAGTTTATTTACCATTCACCGCTGGACTAGGTGGGCAGGCAAACTTGTGAAATGTCTTCAGCTGTGTGGGTTTCAGGAAACATTAAGACTCCCAGCACAATGGTAGACAACTTGGATTCATTGATGTATGGCAAGTTACTGCAAGGTATGCATTCATATTTATAAATGTCCACATGTTAGATTGACAGCGTTGGCTCTTCTCATCTCCTCCACCACATTCTCTCTTGTCACTTTGTATATTTCAGAAACCATGTCCTTCAGTCCATGTCTTGTGGGAAGCACATATGCTGGGTCAATCTTCTTTACTTCTTTTCTTTAAATGTCCTCATCCTCCGCTACAGACAATGACTGTGAATCTTTAATTCTGTCCACCAGAGCTTTATCAATATCCTTGTACCTCGCTTGACATTTATAACATAGTTACAGTACAACCATCAGCTTCTTAAGGGTGTTTGGAGTGTGTCACAGCACTAATGAGGTATTATTGTGGTATGTTAGTTGATCACAAACCATACACATATCACAAAGTTGTTTTCCAAGTTCTAAAAATGGTCTCATTAATCAACTCACTTTTATATATATGCTGTATATATATATATATATATATATATATATATATACACACACACACACACACACACATACACATCCTGTGGTAAGCACTGATCATGGATAGACCTGAGACCAGTTAAAATCAGTAGACAACAGTTCATGAGTTCACTTTGAGATCAACATCCTTTTGTGGCAACAGTGTGACGTAATAAAGCCTCTTCTGCTGAAATCATGTGACTGTAATGCACTCCAAACCTCAAAAAAACAAAAAATAAAAAGTAAAGATATCGACTGCTTGACTGCTTTTTCATATAAAAATTCACTATAGTTTGGTCTCTACCCAAAACTAATACGCTTGTATTCGGTTAGCTGAGACTTTTTCAATCATATATGACACAAGTCTGTCTGTTATGCACAATGCTTTAACAAATCATATTTTGCAGTAAAGCAAGTTTTTTTTATGCAAAGAAAATGGAGCACCCCTAATATGTAAAATTTAAGAACTTGACAAATTAATGATTTGGGCCGCAATTTACAAGAGGATAGAAAAAAAAACAAAACATGCCATTTAAACACGTTGGTATATAATTGATATTGTTGTTTTAACTATTTTTGCATCGAAATAATGCAAAAAAAAAAAAAGAAAAAAACTTCACACATTCAGAAAAACAAAGAGATGAACACAACACTCTACCCTCCCTCCACACACAGCTCTTACAAAATGCTTTACAGTACATTTCTTGAAATGATCATTTCTGAACATTGACTCATATTTGTCACAACTCGTGAGATGAAAGGCATAACACGAAGATGAAATGTAATGAAAAGTCTTCAATATAATCCACACGCAAATCCACACAGGTATATCCACAAAAGGAAGGCAGGAACACACATACTCATAGATGAGACCAGACGACAAACACTGAACTGAAAGTAACTATAAAGATTAGGTAATGATAGACAGACAGGTGCAGGTGATTAACTAATAATGACAATAACTAGGACAGGAACAGGAACACCATATATGGGCACATGAGGGAAAACCCAAAACAAATAGTCCAGGGGTGTGACACTCAATAAAAATTCATGAAAGCAATTAGTGTTAACTACATTACTAATGTCATAAAATAGCACAGTTCTAATAATAGTGGGGCACATTGTAACTATTCCCATCTGCACACCTGGAATTTAAAACTGAGATTTACTTAACCTAAAACCTTTGACTTTTTTTTTTTTTTTTTTTTTTTTTACTTAAAAATTTACTTAAGCCAGAAACGTACTTGTGCTATGGTTAAATTGACATTCAATGATATCTTCAAAATATTTTTTTTCTTCTCCATACAGTGTTGATATGGCAACTATTAATTACCACAAGTTTTGTTATTCTAGCGTGGACATGTTATTAACCATGAGTGTTACAAGTAACCCTGTGTTAGTTTGTTAGTTAGTTTTCCAAATGCTAATTTTACAATAGGCAATATATTCAAACTTAATTTACTGTTAATTGGACATCATTGACACTTTAGCATTGAGTTTATTGATTTATTTAGAAAATATTGTTTATCCTGCTAGCTATGATGTCTTTTTAATAGATCAGTGGCTTAACTTGTATCTCTTGTATCGCCTTCCTAGACCAAAAATTGAAATGTGTCAATGAAAATGCATTAAAAGAATTTGTGTCTAACACCAGAGAGTCAATGTAGCAAACAGCAGTTGGCTGCTCTCTAATAGTGTAAATGAAAAAATGAAAGAATGATGTGGCCGTCATATTCACAGATCAATTCTTCATTACCAGGAAGAACATCCTCAGTGCCTCTGGCCATTAGACAGTCCACAGTCTCAGCGTTCATCTTCAGCAGCTGATGGACTGACTGCTGCCTCACACATGGTGCTGGGCTTTGAGCAGAGGTGTCTAACACTTAGTAAGAGGAGAAACGTGACACGAGACACTTCAGATTAATGACAAGAAAGAACTCGCTGAAGTGGCTCTGGCTGTTCACTGTTTAGTCTCACAAGAACTTATTGGTTTGTAACTGCCTTTCTTTGTTCAGACATCTAAATATTATTAGAAAAAGGTTGAATAGGCAGGTTTTATTGTCTAGGTTCCACGCTGAGTACTACTACTAATAAAAAAAAATATATATATTTATTTGTAAGACATAAGCCAAACTGAGCTTTGTGTGCAACTGATTAATTTGCCGTATCGAAACACTTTAGATTTGCGCGACACTCTTGGATTCTTGGCTTTGAGCGCGTAATTTAGTTAAAGCATCGCGTCACACCTGCACAACGAACAGGTGGGAGGAATCGCGCTCAAGGACTGAAGACATCAATGATCAGACTTTCACATTTGCCACAAGAGGGAGAGAGAAGATACTGATGTGTGTGAAGGACTGGCGCGCTGCGCTCATCTTCATATGAATTACACAGATGAGACAGATGAAACATCTCACACCAGCGACAATGACACGCGTCTCTCAACTCCTCAAAGTCGGTACGTTTATTCACAACACGAGATGAGAAACTTTATCGTTTGGCACACGGTCATATTTATATTAAGCATGCGGTGAAAGCGCGAATCATGTCAGGTAAAGTGTTAAATGTTTAGTTCTAACTGTTACATCTCAAACTGTGTAATATTTCAAACGTGTGTAATTATTGATGTCTGTTTGTGCTGTTCCACTTTAAGAACTGTTTACAGCATTAACTGCTCTAATGCAATTAAGTGAAAGGGCAGCAGACAGAATTATTGATTTTTAATTTCACGAAAACAAACAATAAGAACAGTTACAGTACATTGTAATACCTCTTCTGATTATAATATTAAAATGATAGAATAATGCTCAGCATCCCGCTCCATGCGTTATAAGGGTGTTTTATGCGTTTTATGATTGTGATTACAATTATTTATGAAAAAAAACAAACAAAAAAACAATATATATATATATATATATATTTTTTTTTTTTTATATATATATTTTTTTTTTTTTTTTCATAAAATGAATATCATGTTAATGCATTGTTAATGCATGTTTCACATAAATAATGAATGTTTTATAATATATTGCATGTTGTGGTGGTTCCAGGGTGGAAAAATGTTTAATGATGTAAAATGTAATTTATTTCAGATTTGAAATAAGCATTATGCTCTTTCAATCTATTTGAAGAGAGAGAATTTTTCAAAATAGCATATTTTACAAACCAAATGCTTTTGCTTTGCAAAGATGCATCATTTTGTTACTGATTTGTTGCCTTTTTTATTTTTTTATTTTGCTTATTTATGTACTCATTCATTTATTTACTTATTTATTTTTTGAAGATTTGTTCATTTAACTGTTCACTGCAAAACGAACAATCTATGATTGCTCACTCACCCTCATGCCGTTCCAAAACTGCGTATGACTTAAAAGTTGAAACAGTGAATAATCTCTGGTCACTCTTTTCAATACAGTTACAGTGAAAGGGAAATTATGTTTTCACAAAATAATTTTATAAAAGCTATATTGCAAGTCTTAATGTGAAAAACAAAAGTCATAGTAATTAACTGATAATTTAGTGCTGTGGTGAGTCAGTGAGTTGATGAGCTCATTCAAATGCTTTTGTGAAGAGATTTACTCTTGAATGAAACTCATTTTCAGGGACACAGGTTTAATTTTTGAGGGAACTGCTCTTTAAACCCAGATAGAGATAATATTATTTGCCGCAATATTTTTTAATGAGCATGAAATAATGTGCTTGCTTTGTGTTTCATATGTGGCTTGTCTCCTGCTTTCTCCTACTGGAAATGAATTCTGAAAACCATTTCAAAAGACAAGAACATTCCTGGATCATGACCACTGACTGCTAGAAAGCGACTTTACAATTCTACGACACCAGAAACCCATCAGAAACCAGCAGAGCTCACTGGCTCCTCTCGATTCTCTGCCATGGAGGACGCAAACATCACTCACTTGGCAGCCGTGTTCGTGAACCCTCATAGTCAGGTGCCCGTTTTGGACGTCCACGACACTTACACAGACTTCTACGACATGGACTATGGCGTTCCTGCAGAGGAGATGCCGGACACCACGCAGGGACTGGCCTACTTTGTGGCCACCATCGTTATCGGAGCCGTGCTTGTCTGCATCATGCTGGTGTGCGGCTTCGGTAACTTGCTCTTCATAGCCACTCTGGCCCGATACAAAAAACTCAGGAACCTCACCAACCTGCTGATCGCCAACCTGGCCATCTCCGACTTCATAGTGGCTGTGGTCTGCTGCCCTTTCTTGGTGGATTATTACGTGGTCAAGCAGCTCTCCTGGGATCATGGAAAAGTGTTGTGTGCCTCCGTCAACTACCTCAGGACTGTGTCACTCTATGTGTCCACCAATGCCTTACTGGCCATCGCCGTTGACAGGTTGGTGTGATTTAGATGTCGTACTTCTGTCCCGCAGGACAGTTGAAAGGAAAAGGAAAGCCCGGGGCTGGGTTCAGCTGTCACTTGTTCATTGAGCAAAATATCGTTGCCTTTCAGATTCATGCATTATGCATTGAGCTTCCTGAACACAGCACTTCACATACTGCTCAAATAGGTGGTTGTGAAAAAATATTTTCTACTCTTCAGCAAAAGCTTTCTAGTTATTCAGTATAGGATTTAATAATCTGCCACGCATTATCCTTTGGCAATAAATCAAGTGAAAACCTCCTACAAAATACAGGGCTGTACTTCAAAACAAACATAAAGGCAATAAAGTTTCAGCCTAAAGGCAGTAAACTAAAACCAGCCATAGTATATATGTATAATAATAGTATAGTAAAATATTCACATTAAACAATAGAAAATAAATCATCAGCCTAACTGAAAGGCTAGTCTCATTCATTCTTTTTATTTGAAGAATCATTATGCAACTGTTTTCCCATGCAATACTTCATTAAAAAAACTGCACTTAAAATCGCATGAAAGGCAATGTTTAGTCTGTATGAGATGCTGTATTCTCAGTCTTCTGATGTCATACAATAACTTTGTGTCATGAAGAAACCGAAAATGAAGTTGTTATTTGCTCATAATCAGGGATTCTGCCAAACTCTGAAATCTCATTCACATCGGCATTCATTAAAATGCTTAAAGTCAGATTTAAAAATAAATAAATAAATAAATAAATAAAGAAAGAAAGAAAGAAAGAATAAAAATAACAGTGTATGGAACAACGTGAAACTAAGTGATGATAAAATTTAAAATTTTAGATGACCTTTTTGTAACAGTTTCTATGAAGCCTGTATTCATAAAGCATTATATGGGTATTGTTAAGACATTATAATGTATGTAGAATGCATAATGGATGTAAAATGGTTACCAATGAGCTCACACTGAAATTCATATTACCTTCACTAGTACTAAGAAACACTCCTAACCACTAATAAGATGTAACCAGAAACTGTGCAGATCTTAATGTCAAGATATGAGATTTAAAATACATGTATCGCTAACTTAATGGTTAAAAATCATCACACTCTTAAAAGTTATAACCACAAATTAGGAATTATGATGTATTTTTATGTACTATAACTATCGTTGTGATTATTCATGATTATGGGTATTTTTATAAAGAGTTACACATCCATTATAACGCAATAAGAATAAATTTACAATACATTATAAAAGTAGGCTTCATAGAAAGTGTGACCAAACTTTTCTTTTAAAATCAAATGTGGTCGCAGCTGTGTGTTTATTAGCTTCAAAAATGTCTCATCCATTTAGAACTTTTAGTTTGAACTATGTTTTATTCAATAAAATCTCCCAACCCATGTCAGAATGTGGAGACAGTGCTAATGGTGACATATGGAGGACTGCTTGGAATATTTCTTTAATAATGTGAGTGAATCCCTCGGGTACTCGAGAAACTGTTTAAAATGCTGTCTCTGTGTGGGCTTTCTTTTTCATAATACCCTGTGAATGCAGAAAATACGGCTTGAGGAAACAACAATTATGAGCTCAAACAGCTTGAAATGGAATAAAATATGTGTAAATACTTACAGTATTAATGACTAATTTTGTCTAATACCCGAGAGCTGCAGTTTTGCTAAAATAAGAGAATAAACATTACAGATTCTGTGTTTTTTCTACAGCAGTTAGATGTCAGAAGCATTTTGAAGTTTCCCCAGATTCTTCATCTGAATAAGTCATTTTGCACAGTTCCATTTTGACAGGACCCAGTTTGTTTGAACATTATCACATTCTCGTTTAATTCTGATAATGGCCGTGTGAGGACCACTTATAATTAAATCTGGCTCGCCATTTGACTTGACTCTAATTGACAGTCCATAATCAAGCAAAATTCAATTATGGATGCCTTACATGTGAAGCCTCTGATCTACTGATAGAAATCCTTAAAGACAAATGGAGCTCACTGAACTAGATTTGCAGTTCCTGAGGGAAACCTCAGTGCTGGCAATGCAGCAGAAGAAAAGTGTTAGGAAATATGTTTCACGCAAGACTCAAGAACAATGTCACTGTGTGGTGCAAAGATGGCAATAATGTTAAAATATATTTCTGAAGTTGGCATATTTTACTGGCATGACTCCAGAAAAAGTACAAAAGTACATGATTTTATTGTAATTAATAGTAAAAAGTACTGATCAATGAACCACGTGTATTATTTATTCTAGCCAGGACTGGTCAGACTAGTCATTTAGTGTCTATTAGTGCAGACATTTGATGTGTTAATCTAAAACATTACACTTCAGTTAATTTAAGCGTGCAGACAAGTGAAATATAGAGTAATGTATTTAATATATAAGTGTGGGAAAATGGACATTAATTTGCATTTAATCATATACATTTTACAGCAGATTTACTTCAAAACCAGCTGACAGTTGTGACCTAAATCTGATGTTCATTTACAACAATGAATACTAAAATGTTCCATTAGTAACTTACTTTTCACGCCATCAGTCATATGCACATTCAAGCTTCAGCAATATCCTGTTTCTTGGCCATTTTGACCAGATCACTGAATCAAGAACAGCTGCAATCAGATCAGTAGAACAATGCAGCTGATTTATTGAAAATAATCAGCTTGTTTATGAATCAGACATCATTCTTGCACCGCAGAGGGGGTGGTGATGTCTTCAGTTTTAAGTATGTTCGTTTACCGTAATCAGTACTAAAAGGCAGTAGCTGTTTGAACTGTGTAAATAGTGATACAGGCTATTGAAGTCTGGTCTCATTGTTTATATGTAGATATTTATACGTATCAATGTTTAGAGGCACAAAACGTACATTTTTTTGTACGTTTTTATTGATGCGAAAACGTACAATACAAACGTATTTCAAACGTACAAATCGCTACGTATTTTTAGCTAAAAACGTAAAATACTTACGCATCATGTATATCATTAAGATATTCGTATCAATGCCTTTTTATCATTTTATCAACAAGTGATTTAGATTTAGCTCCATTAATCTACCCCCATGCCTAAACCTACCCATTTCATAGCAAATATGCATTTCTAGAAAATTTTATTAATAAGCAATTTAGATTTTTAGCACCCTTAACCTACCCCCAAACCTAAACCTACCCATTTTATAGCAAATATGCATTTTCATTATTTTATCAATAAATGATTTAGATTTTTAGACCCCTTAACCCACCCCCAAACCTAAACCTACTCATTTTATAGCGAATATAAAAGGATATAAAACGTAACTGACCAACTGACCAAGGGAAATTACCCTTTACTACACTTCATTAACAATACAGAATAAAATTATTTTTTATAGTCGCTAATCCCACTCCTACCCCTAAACCGAACCATAACTCTGTCTGCACCGTAATAAAGAAAACATTACAGACAAATAAGTGCAAACGCACTTATTTATTGCAAAAATGTCAAACGCAGTACCAAAAAACAGTCCAAATGACAGTGCGCTGCAGCCGCAGTCCTCTCTGGTGGAATATGGAAGGTTTGTGTGAGATGAAGATCAGAATTTAAGATGTTAATCGCTGAAAATATTATCCAGATTATTCTCCCTCCGTGAAGGAGCATAATTTAAAACACACCTCACCAGAAACACGGCATGTCGTAATCTGTGACGAATGCAGTCGAGCGTTCGATTTTCCTGCTGTAAAACCTGTCGTTTCTTGATGCGGCACTATTTGAATTTGAAAAATGAACTTCAGCACGGGTTTATTGCTGTTGCTGCTGGACTCAGGATGGAGATGAAGATCAGCCGATAAAGGCTTGAACTTGGGTCCGTTTTTCGCAATCGCATGGATTCTTAAGATCTGGATTACAGCGCACAAATAAAATTGTTTTATTTTGTAATTTTGATGCGTGTTCGGTGTATTTTATTATTCTATTGTTAGTCACAGCATGTCGGAGAAAACGCCTTTTGTGTTCCATCACGTTAATATTACATGAATGGTTAAACGATTTCAGAAATTTTATTTATTTTAAGGTTTTAAAGTGTAGTCTTGTTTAACATTACGTAGGCCTGTTCTTGGAAACGAGCGGGCAGCAGAAATGACACGGAACAAAATAAAATGTTATAATGTCATAAATAAACGATTTAATAATGCAGTTGAAAACGTAAGGGCATTGGTATTACAAATAAAAACAACAATAATGAAATTAATGCCACGATTTCAATATTCATAAGGATTCATTTTTAGGTGTCGTCAATACGTCACTATTGTACGTTTAAATGCTGAAAATACGTAAGTATTTGTACGTTTAGATGCCGTAAAAACATCAGTATTGTACGTTTTAGTGTCTGGAAAAAGTCAGTAAATGTACGTTTTGTAGAAACACATTTTACGTAAAATGCATACAAATTGGCATGAGATCACGTTGGCTATTTACACTAAGTGCAAATAGCAATGGATTTTTTTTACACAATCGCGATATGCTATTTTACACTAAGTCAAAAACTGCTGCAATCAGATCAGTCTGATTTGCAAATTAATCATTCAGTGTGATAGGTAAACCAATTCAACGTGTTTTTTTTGGACATAATCAGCTCAGACATCAACCTTGCATCTTTAGATTTAAGTTTAAAATAAAAACATGGTGTTATGTAATGTAGTGAAGTAAAAAGTATGATTTTATAGTTTGGAATGTACTGAAATAAAAAGTAAAAGTAAATATTAATTAAAATTAAAATACTCATAACTCGTACAGATACTTGGAAAAAAAAAAAATACTAGTAAAAGTAAAAATACTGCTGAAAACAGTAACACTACCTATGTTTTCATCCAAAATTGCAAATGTAACTTATTCGCAAATGTTTTATGCAATATTCCAATTTTATGTATAATGCACCGTTCAATGCACCTTTATGTATAATGCACTTAAAGAAAAAAAAAATTGTCAATATAGTCCTGATAAACTGGCACTGAATATTAAGAGTAAGAGAAGCCACTGCATATAATAATTTTCATATATAATAAAAGTGAGCAGACGAAACAATAAAAGCTGTCATTGCTTTCGGAGGTGGATGCCTGCTGTTTGGGAACGCAGTCATGTGAGACAGCACTGGGAGGCAATTGTACAAATACTTTGATGACAGACTTTGCTCAGGCATTGCAAAATGACCAAAGCAACATTTGAAATGCTGTGCAATGAGATTGGTCCTCTGGTTAGTCAAGTTATGTGTTTCCATCTCATATTATTCACATTAACTCTTTTTCGCACAAGTCAAAAACCACCACAAGCGACCATAAAAACTTTGTTTTTTTTTTTTTTTTGCAAATTAAGGGATTCTTTTTTGAAATTTGGTGTTTCCATCGCTTCTGATACTTTAAAAAGAGCATAAAAACAGGGTGATAGAAACATAGCTTCCCTGATAGCACACATACCTGTACATCTCAGAGATGTCTATTTGACGTCTGCATTTACATCTGCAAGACGTATTTTTAAGTGTTTGCTCATCTGCAATACGTCTATAGGACGTTTCCTATCAGATGTCAAATAGACGTCTGTTAGATGTCTTTAAGGTGTTTATGATTTAGAATGAATGTCTGTCAGATGTTTGTACACAGCAGATGCCTTCCAGATCAGACATTTTGCAGACGTACGTGTGCTATCTGGGTTGTGACTGAATGTGAAACTGGTTCAACAGGACTGCAAGTGTTTAAAATGCAGGTTTTTGGGAGAGAATGGTAATACAGCGTAATCCCACTAATCATCGTTGTTGTCTTTAGGTATATGGCCATTGTTCATCCCCTGAGGCCCAGAATGAAGCATCAGACCGCATACTGTCTCATAACCGGGGTGTGGATCATCCCGGTGCTGATTTCCATTCCCTCTGCATACTTTACATCCGCAACCAAAGTCCCCCACGGAGCCAACCACAGCAAGACCTTTTGCGCCCAGATCTGGACGGTGGACCAGCAGCTGTACTACCGCTCGTACTACCTGTTCATCTTCGCCGTGGAGTTCGTGGGGCCGGTGATCACCATGGCCCTGTGCTACCTGCGCATCTCCAGAGAGCTGTGGTTCAAGAGCGTGCCGGGTTTCCAAACGGAGCAGATCCGGAAACGCCTGCGCTGCCGGAGGAAGACGGTCATGGTGCTGATCGGCATTCTCACGGCCTACATCCTCTGCTGGGCTCCGTACTACGGCTACACCATCCTGCGCGATTTCCACCCCACGCTCATCTCCCGAGAGAGGAACTCCCTGGTGGCTTTCTACATTATCGAGTGCATCACCATGAGCAACAGCATGATCAACACGTTCTGCTTCGTCAGTGTAAAGAACAACACTGTCAAATATTTCAAAAGGATCGTTCTTCTCCGCTGGAAATCCACCTACACCTCCAGGAAGAGCGCAGACGAGACAGACATCAATCCACAGCTCACCGAATGTAGAAAGGGAGCCGAGCTGAGTGGTTTACATGTCACCCATATTACAGATGATTAAAGAGTACTAGGCATTGTTCTGCAGATGAATATCACCTGACTGATGTTATGTTTTAGTGTGTTTTTCCCTCCATGTGATATGTGCTGTTTTCATACTTTCTATGTATATGTGTTTATGATACAGCACAAATAATAATTTCAGATGTTTTGCACAGATTTTTTTTTTTTTTTTTTTTTTTTTTTAACTACTGAGTGAATGAACTACTTAAAGCAAATGAAAAAAAGCAATGGGACAGTATAGAACCAGTGTTGTATAGTTATTGATTATAAATATAAAAAAAAACATTTTTGGTTTAGTTTATTGCAAAATATTTAGATACAGTTATATAAGCATGTGTCAGAAGACTCAACACCATTGGCAATGCTTTGTGAGAGTACCTCAGTATGCTGACCTTTTTAATAATTGCACAGTGTAAAAATTTTCTCCAGCTTCAACTAAAAAACTGAAGTTCAGCAACTGCCTTGAAGTTTTAAGTTAAATCAACCTAAAAAAAATACAGCTCATTACAATGAAATAAGTTTAAATGACTTGTACTTTTAAGTTGATTTAACTGCATTTTTTAGGGCAGCTGCTAAATGTTTTTAAGTTAAAACTAGGAAAAAAAAAAATTGCAGTGCAAATCTATGTTGTCATTGGAACACAGCCTTCTCTGATTGGTGGAGGGTTTATTCTGGATTATGGGTAGTGTACTTATTTTCATTAAAATTTAAACACTTTTATATGGTATGTTCATATGGTATTGCTAAAAATCAATTTCACTATGAAGAAAATGAGTGGGATTTTTACTCCAGAACTGTTATGTTCGATTGATGAAAAAACCCTAAGTACAAGCAGTGTTTATGGCCTCATTGAGCCACCACTCATTAATTTACTGTTACATAATATAGATAATTTAAAATCCAGTCTGATTAGTGAGGTCCTTTATCAGTGGATGTTTTATATATAAAAGTTTATTTTTTTCGTCTGAAAATGTGGTCGTTTGCTGTGTTGCTTTTGTGTTGGTTAAAACAGTATCTGCATGCATTCTAGCCAAATAAAGCAAAACCTGACAACCAAGCCATGTTTCATGTAGAGTCCTCGAATTTTAGAGTCATAATTCAAGAAGCGATATCGATCAGTTTAGTGGAGTTCGGTCTCACATAACCTGCGAGTTGTATTTCTGCTTGCTCTTTAAAGCAGTGTCTATTTATCTAAGGTCCAAGGACAGTTCATACATAATTTACAGATTCTGTCGATACTCAAACTCATAACTTGTGTTTCTGAATCACAATATGAATTGTGGTCATGTACCAGTGTAAATGTCAGATCTGTTTAATATATAATTTGCAATATACACTCTAAAAACTGCTGGGTTAAAAACAACCTAGCGGTGGGTAAAATATGGACATACCCAGCGATTGAGTTGTTTTGACTCAGCGGTTGGGTTAAATGTTTGTCTCATGCCAAAACTGCCATTGGTGCCATTGGTCAAAACAACCCAATCGCTGGGTATGTCCATATTTTACCCATTAGTTTTTAGAGTGTAGTAGTGAATTTTAATGCAACTTCCACAAAACAATTTTATCTTTACTAATTTATGATCTATTCTCTTGGCTATATTATAGTCCAATCAAGTCAAGCCTTTAACATTTTGCCCATTTACCCACCATGTAGCTCCTATCTTAACTGCACCTGCTCCTTTGAAACTTAAAAAACAAACTTATCAAGATGTCAAAGCTGCTGTTGAAATTGCATACTGATCACTGTCTGTCAAGTTCTGCTGCATGTTGTTTTTTTTTTTTTTTTTTTTTCATTTGTCTCATGCCAAGACTGCCATTGGTGCTCTCAGTAAGGATCTAAATCTAGCCTACAACAGACAGGTTTTTTTTTTTTTTTTTTGTTTTTTGATAATAACTGGTAACCTTTTGCTTAAACTTTTGATATAATTTTATGGTGACTTTTATGACTTTTGCCTCAATTAAGTCCTAATTTGCTTGCTGCTTATTATTATTATTATTATTATTATTATTATAGTTAGTAAGGTAGTTGTTAAGTTTATGTATGGTATTGATTTAGGGATCTAAAATATGCATTAATATAATGCATTAATATGTGCTTTATAAGTGCAAATAAACAGACACTATGTTAGTAATATGCATGTTAATAAGCAACTAGTTTCTAGTCAAAATTGATCCCTAAGCTAAAGTGTTACCAATTTTACCCTGTGTGCTGTCTTGACAAAATCATAGCTTTAGAATTATAAGGATCTGCATTCTGAGCACCCTCGAGATACTGAGCTTCAAAGCTTTGTGTTCCATAGACTTCTGTAGATAGAAAAATTTTTGCGTTCTAAAAAAGTCCTAAAATGTGCACAGCTTACAAAAGAAACATCACATAATGTAAATAAATTGTCCCTGAATAAGAATATGTGAAAACTCAAAAATCTCAGATAGAACCTTTTAATTCTAAGGCAACAAGATGCTAACACTATAGCAGGAAACATGAATTATTTTTACATGGCGATCAGAATGCAATGTTTCAGTGTTACTTAAATATTACAATGTTACTTAGGCCACGTTCACACTGTCAGTTTTTGAGAACCGCATTTACTTACAGGTGTGAGCCGCACAAAGAGCACAAAACTGACTGGAGGGAGCGGCTCCGGAGGAGACGGGATATAAAACTTTCAGATACACGCAGCTCATTTCTCCATCACTGTAAGTCACCGAAACCACAAATTAAAGCATGCAGCACATGGTAGACGTGCGTTTGTGTGGCAGAGCAACTCTCTCGCACTGTATGACATGACGGACAACTAGTTGTCCAGTCCTGTTCCGTTCATACAGCGAGTGTGTTCTGAGAAAGCAGTTTTGAGTCCTGAAAATTTACGGGTGTGAGTTTGGTTATAGAATACGGTTGTCACACCCATAAATAACTGTACTGTGTGTGAACGTAAACGTATTAAGGACTCAAATACGGTATTGACAACCGTATTCTGCTGCTGTGTGAACGTTAGAACACAGACACACAGAAGAACAACCAAAAATTCACAAAAATTCCACAATATAATAGATTTGCAGAGACATACAGAAGCTGGTCCAAACCTGGCTGAATCTCAGCATTATGCAAAGCAGCTGCCAAAAAGTCTTTGGACCAGCAGTCACAGACCCCTTTAAAACGTCTTCATTATCATAAAATGCTTGAAGTAAGCAGCCTTAAATAGTTTTTATGTCTGTGCTATTTCACTTCTGCACACAGTTTAACTGGATTCATTTGATCAATTATAGCATAAATGGTCTCTTTTACCTGCCTAACAACATTTAAACAGCAAGGAAATGACTCTAAATTCTGATTGAATTAGCCAAATTCAAAGCAGTTAGAGATAAATAAATGCCTTCATTAAAGAGCCTGGATGTACATTGCCTGGACAGACACACCAAGAACGATAAAAGGTAGCTTACAACGATACCTTTATTAAGATCCACACCAGCAGATAATAACGATGTGTTTATTTTGAGCACGCTGCATGTAAGTTTATTTTGAAGTATTCTAAGACAGGATGGATTTTGACTGGCTATTAATGGTTTTATCATTCATAAGCTGAAAAAAAAAGTTCAATATCTTCCCCTTTGTTGCAATCATTAGTTGTAGTATTGTGGATGATTATTAAAACATTGGGTCACACTTTATTTTAAGGTCCAGTTCTCACTATTATCAAACCATTAAAGGGGCAAAGTTCACTTTTTCATATTGTTTAAACATTATTGTATGTTGGCAGTGTATGTACACATCTACCCTATAATGATAAAAATCCATGCAGTGGTTTTTAATTAATCTGTAAAAATAATATCCCCTTTTTCAAATCGAGCCGTTCTCAGATGCCTGTCAGTGTGGCATCACAATGATGTAATAATGAACACAGTGGTCGTCATTTACTCCCGACATCCGAGCTGCAGAAGATGCAGTGGATTACATTTGTTTGTGAAGGGAATGCGCCTCCCGATCTACATAAATGCGTCTATGTTCACACAAATCATTAGTGATCAAGCTTCACCTACAGCAGAAGTGAGTATGAGTGGGTTTTTTAATGAATCTCTGCAATTGTCTTTCCTAATAATGTGCTAGTTAGCAAGTTCCGCGGCTAAATGCGCTAAATGCGGCTAAAGTAAACAGGCTCATCACTCCACAGCGAGAAGAGAGGGGCGGGGTGAGCAGAGCTCATTTGCATTTAAAGGAACAATCCCTCAGAATGGGATGATTTTTGTAGAGCTCATTTTGACAAGGTAAAAAGGGTGTTGTTTCACACTTTTAACCAAAGTATATTATAGACTTTTCATTAAGACCCTAAAGAATCATATCAACTTGTGGAAAATGGGAATCTGATGACCCCTTTAAATATGGCTTTTGTAAACTTCTAATGTGTTAATAACTTTCTCATCATCCAGAACAGTAATCCCACAGTAAAATCATTGCTTGTTGTGGCTTATTGCTTTAGTAAATCAATTCTGCTGTAGACAAAAGTATGAATGCTAAACAGACATTATCATTATTTTTTACCTTCTAAGCTAACAAGGATTGACCTTTTCAAAAAATGTCTGGCAGAGAATGTACTAACGTCCCTGATTCATTTAGTGATGCTTATTTCGTGTTCTTAGTCTAATGGAATTTGTTGCTCGTTATGCTAGTCTTGTCAGAGATAATTGTGTAAAACTCATAGCTGATAATTTGTTATTGGCGTAAGCAGCTCTTACCGCTCCTGTTAGTATTCTGTGCTTTTAGTCAAACTGCTAATTAACACAAAAATAAGGCTGATTTCTGTGTTTTGGGGGGTTGTTTGCAAGAAAATCTAACTGTCGTTATTCAGTCATGCACTGACTCACACAGCTACACAATGACAGAGGGCACAGAAAGCTGCAAATATGATTATTTTTGTATGAGTCTTGCCTTAATTATCTTACCAGCTCTTTCTAGATCCACTGCCTGAATAAGTTCCTTACTCACGAAAAATCACAGCTCACACAGGGAAATGAGAAGGATGGGTAACATTCATATGGAGGATGACAGTGTGGGGTTTGGAACTAAAAAGAAAAACATTTTTTAGTCAAAGTGCGTCTTGATGGACCTATCATGCTAGGAAACATGATTGTTAAGCAAAGTTTAATTGTTAAATTCCAGGTGAAGAACTGCACTACACATAACCCTGAGAAGAGATTCAACTGTTACCATGGAAATGGCAAAAGAGCTTAGCAGTGACCTTGTCACAAAAAACCTGAAGTAATTGCTCCAATTCACCTTTTTGACTTGGTCATCACAGGTACAGTACTTTGGTAGCTTCTACCTCACAAGCAGATTCATTAAGGTTTCATAGAGAGCAGGGTGTGTGAGTCACATCAGTTAATCACTGAGGTGCCTCAAGGTTCAGTGCTTGGTCTGCTCCTTTTCTCCATTTACACTGCCTCACCTTCAGCTCAACCTCACGAAGACAGAGCCCCTTCTAATTGCTGCCGACCAAAATAGGGCTTTTCAGACTGTGCTTAACCCTGATTATCGTCATTCTATCCCCACATTTAACCCTGGGTAAAGGCATGTTTCACACTTGTAATTTAGTAGCGGGGCTAGGGTTACAAAACTCTGCTCCAGAGCAGGATTAGCTCTGCTTGTGTGGTGTCAACCACACATTACATTTCATTCTTACATTTATAGTCCGAGAAGCCCATTCAAGAAAAAGACGTGACAGTACAGTCTGCAGTACTTCTGCACTTCTAAGGCTTGTTCTATTCGATCGTAAGTGCCCTGCGAAGAGGACATCACAGGATATTCCGCCATGATTCTAGTTTGAAAGGAGCTAATATGTTCCATTCATAGGATATTAAAGTGAGCGAGACATGACTACAATGCAAATTTCATGATTACGGTTGAATAACCTTTCACACTTCTGTAGTAAGTTTCATCTGTGTGGGAAGACGCTGCAGGCAGTGGTGTAGTGCAAATCCGTGTTCTTAAAGGGTTACTCCACCCCAAAATGAAAAAGTTGTCATTCCGTAAAAGCTTCGTTCATCTTTGAAACACAATTTAAGATATTTTGGATGAAAACTGTGAGGTTTGTGAATGTCCCATTGACTGCCAAGTAAATGCCACTGTCAAGGCCCAGAAAAGTATGAAACATGTCGTCAAAATAGTCCATCTGCCATCAGCGGTTCAACCAAAATTTTAGGAAGCAACGAGAATACTTTTTATACGGAAAGAAAACAAAAATAACAACTTTATTGAACAATTCATCAATTCGTCTCCTCCATGTCACGGCATTTTGGAGAGTATGCGCAGATGCAAACTGCGTATCCCATTCTGTGTCAGCTGCGTCACGCAGATACGCAGTTTTTGTTCAAATCAAAACATAAATAGTGGTTTTTATTTAATCTGTAAAAATAATTTCCCCTTTTTCAAATCAAGCCATTCTCAGTATCTTGTCTTTGTGAAGACACACCGACAGAGGAGGCCGCTCCCATGATAGACTGATTGACACGGTCGTCTTACCGTAGACCCGCCTTGAATGAGCAGTAACAGTCCGATCACTATTGTTTCAATGCCGAAACAGGGACGTAGACAAGAATGGCTCCTAAGCGATTGAGGTGTTCTGTTGTTGGATGTAATAATGAACACAGTAGTCATCATTTACTCCCGACATCTGAGGCGCTGAAGATGTAGTGGATTACGTTTGTTCATGAAGGGTATACGCCTCCCAATCTAAACAAATGTGTCTATGTTCGCACAGATCATTCATGATCCAGCTTCACTTACATCAGAAGTGAGAATAAAGGTTTGTTTATGAATCCTTGCAATCACCTTTCCTAATACATGTTAGTTAGCAAGTTTCGTGGCTAAACGTGGCTAAATGCAGCTAAAGTAAACAGACTCGTCACTCCACAGAGAGAAGAGGCGGGGCGAGCAGAGCTCCTTAACATTTAAAGCAACATCAACCAGAACAGGATGATTTTTGCATAGCTAATTTTTGCAAGGTTAAAAAGGTGTTTTTTACACTACTATTGAGAAATTTTAACCAAAGCATATTATAGACCAGGGGTGGCGAACGTCGGTCCTGGAGAGCCGTAGCCCTGCAGAGTTTACAGAGTTATTTACAGAGTTGGATTCTCACGCAAAACATGGCCAAAGTTTTAAAAGGTAAAGTAGAGGGCGCAGCTCAAACAATTTATTCATAGCTATGCTGCCATTCAGGGTCAGAGTGGGACTCATTTTCAGCCCTGGAGTTTTATGCCTTAGACCGGCCTACTTTAGTTCACAATTATATTGTAATTATGTATGTATATGTGTAATTAAAACCTCATTATATGAGTGCAATAGTGCACTGTTCTGTACAGCCTTGTGATTCCAATTCATTGTATTTTTCTAGAGCTTTCCCTTTCTTTCTTTCTTTTTTTATTCTGGCCTTTTTAGTGCCGCCTTTGTGCTTTCTATTATCCATTTTTTTATCTCTTATTTTTTTGCTCTACAATATATCTCCAACAACTAGATTTTTTTCTTTCCTTTTTTTTTTTTTTTTTTCTGAGCAAGGCACCGCTGTCGGGGGAGTCAAAAGATAGTTACGTCATCATTAACCTGCAGGCTGCACTCTACCTACAGAAGGGGCTGTAGTGAGGCTGTAAGAGAATAATAAATAAAAAGAGTGGAGCAGCATCCATATTTCAACCCAATGACACTGGACCTTGTAGACAAAAAAAAAAAAAAAAAAAAAAAAAAACAGACTGGCTCACCAGCAATTCTCTCGGTGCTCCCAATTAGCCAGTCTGGGTCTGCTGCCATTCTGGACTGCATGAAGAATAAAGTTCTCTTCAGGACTTAAAAAAAAAAGTGTTATGTTTATCTGAAATCATTTTTGCTTATTAGCATTACTGAAATTGGCTTTATATTGTAATACATGCTATAGCCTGTCGATCAGCATTGCACCATTATAAATATACTTTATTCTCATTAAAATGACTTTGCTTTCTCCTGCCATATATATATATATATATATATATATATATATATATATATATATATATATATATATGTATATATATATAATGAGCTGCCAACTTCCACTTATTTTTTATGTATGTTTATGTAAAGTGTGGTAATCTACATATATTTGCATAAACCAGGGGTCTCCAGCCCTGCTCCTGGAGAGCTACCGTCCTGCAGATTTCAGCTCCAACCCCATTCAAACACACCTGAAGGTGTTAGCATTACTTGATAATAACAGACAGTGTCTAACATCCAAACAACTTTACTGTCATGAATCTGGTCAGTGACCTTCGGTCCGCTCACCACCAGATGTCGCTCTTGCATTTTCACATCACACAGTTGCACTACACCCCGGACTACGTCTCCCATCATCCATCGCGCTGATTGCGCCGGCACCTGTGGCCAATCAGACGCGCTATATAAGCCCCTGACTTTTCCCCTCTTACTCAGAGTATTGTGGTGTTTTCTATTGTGGTTTTGCGTTTCTCCCGAGTTCCCTGTGTTTAGCTTTCTCGCCTGGCCATCTTGTTTTGTCTCTCTCGCCGTCTGCCTTTTGGACTACTTGCTTGTTTTACAGATCACCCCTTCGCGTTGCCCCCCTGCATTACGTTCGCCGATCTTTGACCCATGCCTGCTGCACGGACTATTCCCACGTCTTGCCTTTGCTATACCTGTTTGCTATTGTTTCGACCCTGCCTGTTTTCACCATGTCTCTGTCTCGTCTTAATAAATGCTTGCGAATGGATCCGCTCGCATCTCGTCTCCCTCTCCACGTTACAGAATACTCGGTCACAAAAGGATCCAGCAGCTTTTCCGACAGTCACTGGTCAGGTATGGACACAACAAAGATACTTTTCAGACTAAAACAAGGACCGTGAACATTAGAACAACATGTCTGTGAATTTCTGGCCACTGCAAACTATTCAGATCTCCTGGACTATATTTTGATTGAGATTTTTTGTGATGGTCTAAATGAACCATTAAAGGCAAAACTCAGACGCGTTCGTCACTTGCTCAGTTTTTGGGCTTTATTGACTGTGGGCTCATCTTTCACTGTGGGTGTCACGGATGAGGAACGCGACATCCCGGTAATGCCGGCCGCGCAACCCGCCCGTTTCCTGTGTCAAGTCAAGTTACAGCTGTGTTTCCCCGAGTCAAGTCAAGCTACAGCTGTATTTCCCGAGTCCAGTCAAGTTGCAGCTGTTGTTCCCGAGCCAAGTCAAGCTACAGCTGTCGTTCCTGAGTCAAGCCAAGTCACAGCTGTCGTTCCAAAGTCAAGCCGAGTCACAGCTGTCGTTCCTGAGTCAAGCCAAGTCACAGCTGTCGTTCCTAAGTCAAGCCAAGTCACAGCTGTCATTCCTGAATCACGCACAGTCACAGCTGTCGTTCCTGAGTCACGCACAGTCAAAACTGTCGTTCACGAGCCAAGTCAAGTCACAGCTGGTCTTCAAGAGCCAAGTCAAGTTACAGCCGAGCTCCATGAGCCAAGTCAAGTGACAGCTGTTCCTCACGAGCCAGGTCAAGTTACTGCTGTTGTCCCAGAGTCAAGTCACATCTCGGCTGGTTGCCCAGAGCCTCGTCACGTCTCGTCTGACCTCCCAGAGCCTCGTCACATCTCGTCTGACCTCCCAGAGCCTCGTCACGTCATGACTGCCAGTGTGATGGCGGTCGCCATTCTGAGTGTGTGGGCCGCACACTACACTCTAGAGGTCTTGTCTGTTCACAAGTCTGCTCCAGAGGTTGCGTCTGTTCACAAGTCTGCTCCAGAGGTCTCGTCTGTTCACAAGTCTGCTTCAGAGGTCTCGTCTGTTCACAAGTCTGCTCCAGAGGTCTCGTCTGTCCACAAGTCTGTCCACCTTCGGTCCGCTCACCACCAGATGTCGCTCTCGCACTTTTACATCACACAGACTGTTGCACTACACCCCGGACTATGTCTCCCATCACCCATCGCGCTGATTGCACAGGCACCTGTGGCCAATCAGACGCGCTATATAAGCCCCGGACTTTTCTCCTCTTACTCACCGAGTATTGTGGTGTTTTCTATTGTGGTTTAGCGTGTCTCCTTAGTTCCCTAGTTCCCGAATTCCCTGTGTTTAGCTTTCTCGCCTGGCCATCACGTTTTGTCTCTCTCGCCGCTTGTTTTACGGAATACCCCTTCGCATTGCCGCCCGGATTACGTTCGCCGATCTTCGACCCACGCCTGCTTTACGGACTATTCCCATGTCTTGCCTTTGCTACACATGTTTGCTATTGTTTTGACCCTGCCTGTTTTCACCATGTCTCGTCTTAATAAAAGCTTGCGAATGGATCCGCTTGCCTCTCGTCTCCCTTTCCATGTTACACTTACAGATGTACAAATGTATAAAATAATCAGTTATCATAGCATTGGCATTATGTTTTCACTTTTCGCATTTAATAAACACAATTTGTTCATTTACTTAACATGAAATTATAACATTTCATTTAGTTCTGTGTGCATATACTGGTTCTTTCTTTAGTTCAAATGATTGTTAGACTGATGTCATTCCAGTGGTTAACATTTTTATCTACTTTGTCTGTTTTATGTGCTTTATATTTATCTGACAAGCTTTCTCAAATATACTATTACGATGTATTTAATTACATGAGTGAACGAGCTGATGTGTGCAGTCAGTAATGACGTCATTTCCCAGAGTGTTTTCTCCATGTATGCTGCAAATCAATTTCCCTGCCAAGAGAGGGAATAAAATTATATTACACAAATACGTAAGGTTCAAATTACACACTGTAAATCAGTGATTTAAAATAAAATCGGGTGATTTGAGAGGGATCTGCTCATCTCCAGCAGGATGGCAAATGCTGTGCCAGTGTTGTTTCTCACCTGCATCTCCTACTCATCTAAAGCAGCAGAGAAGTGTCAGTCACCGGTTATTTAAGCACCCTTGATTTCTTCTAGCCGGTGTGCTCAGATGAGCATATGTCAAGTGACAGAGCTGTGGTCCTCTGTGCTCTGTCTGTTTGGGTCACTGTTGGCAAGTTTTACTTTGAGGCCAGAGCCTGTAGTTTCTTTTGAATGCAGCTGTACTATATCCTGATCATTACATGGATGCTTATGAAATAAATACGTGGGCATGGAATATTTAATTGATGTTCAGTTATTTTATTATGCTTGAACCAGTGACCCAGTCATAGTGGAGGATGGGGAAGAAAGACATGTGGTTTGAATGAACAGTTTTCCTATTTTTGGGGAGGAACTATTTCTTTGCAAGCATTCAGTAGTAGATACCTGTGCTAGGTCATTTTATTGAAACTTTTAAAGTGGACAAAGGTGAGGTGTTGTGTTGTTTCTCATAGGCCTTTGAGCGACTGTGGACTGTGAGCGTGTCTGGAATGCAAAGTGGCATTCTGATGCTAATACGTCAAATTAATGAAAACAGCCCACTGAGGAGCAAGGTAACAATAAAATTGTAAACTGCGCCATTTCAGTCACACACTTTATGTGTTGTTCTAGACTATAAAATGATGCATGCAAAAGGTTTCATAACATAACACAGTGTCCTAGCTGGTTTGTTGTATCTGTTTCTTCTGTATGTGAACATTACAGTTTTATTAACACCAAGTGCACAAGCAAAATCTGGCCACCATTGGTCAGTGGACACTGATATGGACAATGATGTGCAGACATGCTTCATTTATTGAGTTCACATGTCTATAAATAAATAAAATTAAATACATTAAAAATATTATCCTCTGTAATACACTTTTTGACTTGCTTATGTCTGTGCAAGAAGATAATTGCACACAATGGCATCAAGGGCATTTAATGCCTTAAAGCTCAATTAGGGCTCACTGGAGAATATTTCTCAGTAGTATATTGCCTCTACACTGCTTTAAATGACAGGTTTAAAAGTCCTTCTGCTTTTTAGGGAGGCCAGAAGAGCTACTGAGAGACAGGCAAAATAATTTCATTAACTGAAATGATGTATCCTTAATTGCTCCAATCAATTGTTTGGCAATAAACACCCTCCAAAAAGATCTGAGTTAGAGCTTGCCATGTCAGCTGTTGCAGTGAAAACTGTTGTACGCAATGCATTTTTATTTGAAAGGATAGTTGACATGTAATTTTATATATAACATAAAAAAAAATTGTTCAGTTCTGTTTTAAGCACAATGTGGAAGTTAACCCTACATTGTGGCTGTATCATGAATTGTAAAATACTGAAACATTAAAAAGAACAATGGTGAAGATAAATGCAGCTTAAATATATTGACATTGGGGTTTTCAAAACAGACTGGTCATACTGGTCATAGGATACATGTTATTCACAGAATTCAACTGTTTGAAAAAGCTGCACCATGTAACTAAAAACATCTTTCTCTTTCATCTTTCATCTTTCTTTCTGACAGGCATTCAACAGAAGTCATGTATTAAGACAATATTTTGCAATGCAAGCATCATGTAAAAGGCAAAATATTTCTTTATATTAAAGTATGTGGTTTACCAGTGACATATTTAAATTTCTCTTAAAAGCTTGTAATGGACTTGTATTTTTGCTCATTCACTGAATGCAGTCTAACACTAGACACTCTAACACTATTTTGATTGTCCATTTTAGAGATTCTACTAACTGTAAGTACTGTAACTTTGTATCTACATGTCAACTAGCAGTCATTAGTAGACTGCTTACACTTTATTTTGATGGTTTCCCAACATACATTATATTGACTATATTATATTATATTATATTATATTATATTATATTATATATTATATTGATAAGCATACCTGTGACAAAGCACCTGTGGGAGGGAGTAGCACTGGCTTGCACACACACGTACACACACACTTACGCACCCCATCCACTTACCTGTTGCTTCCGCCATCGGTGAAGCGAGTGTACGCGCCAAACCGATCGCCCACGGACATTTTCCCACATCGCAGTTTCCACCATCTCATACTCGGTCATTTTACGGTTATTTACGTGTTTATGTGTTTCAATAATGATGAATACGTGTATTTTGAAGAATTAACAGTGGAGAATCATTATTTAATGTTGATTTAATTCATGTTTTGAAGTGTGTTAATGTAAAATGTTTAAGGTATACCTGAATACTTACCTGTTTGTGAGTGTTGCCAAGGAAGGGGTGGAGTCTGGCCTATAAAAGGGGAGGCCAGACTCTCATTTGCTTGTTAACCACGTCGGCAAGAGTGTTACAGTAGAACCTCGAGCAAACCCTGAACTTATTTATTGTATATTGTAGATACGGTGTGTGATTGCAAATACATTTTTTTTTTACATCTTTATTTTCCTATTTATTGTTTCTCTGATACTTTGGTATATTTTTGTGCACACCTGTATATATTCTTCACTGTGGACTGTCTGGATTATTGACACTGTAAATAAACTACACCCTACATGAAAGTGCTTTGCGAGTAAGCCATCTTTTTGTGTGTGTGTGTGTGTGTGTGTGTTTTACAGTCTTATGTTCCCTTTTTCCCCTCCCCCTGAAGCGAGTCATGGCACTCACTTCATCACAATACTCCTCCAATCACAGTTGACAGTTGTGTTAAAGCACCTTTAAAAATAAATAAATAAATAAATCTTATTTGGTTAATTTTAGCTACATTTAATCTGTATTTTATTCTTCTTCACTCACTGAATCTTACTTTTACTTTTTATACTTTTAACACTGATTTTTGTTCGTCTTTTTTTTTTATATATCTATTATTATTTTTCATCACTTTTCATGGTACATTTTAAAATTAGTGCTGGGTAATATAGAAACAGAAATACAGAGATATTTTATTATAATATCATTTTTTAACATAATCGAATACATTTTATAATTAAACATTTTATAATTATATATATATATATATATATATTTTTTTTTTTTTCCATATCACATGTGACAGAGCCTGCTGGGCATGGATATTGTAGGGCTTTTAAAAAAGACTAAGGCAGGTAACCGCTACATGTAAGTCATTACAGACTACGCTACAAAATATCCTGAAGTTTTCCCCCTTAAAACCTTCAAGGCTAGATCAGTAGCTTGCTCCCTTATGCAACTGTTCTCTAGAGTAGGCTTTCCTAAAGTTATAGTCACAGATCAAGAATCAACTTTATGTCAAAAAATTGAAACAGGTGTTTAAACTTAGGTTTAAAGGGAATAAGAACCAACCCTTATCACCCATAAACTGACGGCTTAACAGAATGCTTCAACCAAACTCTGAAGCAAATGCAGTGGCTCCCCTATCTGCTTTTTGCCTACAGGGAACTTCCCCAGACTACAACTGGATTTTCTCCATTTGAATTATCTGCTGAAGAACATGTGGGGTGGGGAACAGGATTGTGTAAGTCCCACTAATGTTGTTGAGTATGTTGTACAGATGCGTGAGAAGCTGGAAGCTATGAGCTCATTGGCAAATGGTAATGTTGCCCACTGACATGAGTAAGTTGACAGTTGTAAGTTATAAGTTGCCCTTTAGAGTACTGAGAAAGTTGGGGGCGGTTACATATGAAGTTGCCACTCCCGGTCAGAAGCATTCGAAATGGACTCTACATGTTAACTTACTCAAAGAGTGGTTTGCCAGATCAAGGGATGCAGCAGGGGTGTTGCTGATTTGAAAGGCAGAGGATGAGGAAGAGGTAGAGGGCCAGTATCTACCTGTTTCAGCTTCTTTTAGCATGTCTCTGAGTCATCTGTCCCAAAGTCAACAGATTGAAATTCAGAGGCTGTGCGGTCCTCAAGTTTTCCAGAAGAGCCCAGGACATACCGACTTAGTTGAGCATGACATTGTGCTCCGAGAGGGGGCTTACCCAAAGCGTATGAGTTATAGGATACCCGAGCACCTCTTGGATGCTTTGCTGAAGGAGTTGGACGAAATGTTAACCATGAACATTGTAGAGCCATCAAAACAGCGAGTGGTGTAACCCAGTAGTGTTGGTGCCTAAATAAAGGATGGCAGCTTGCGATTCTTTCTTTTGGAGGTAAATGCGCACACTCTTTAGCAATTAGTTTATTTATTCTTACCATTTATTTGTTTGTCTGTTGTGGCCGAGTCTCGCATACGGGTGTACCATCAAAGGGGGTTCGGCTGGAAACCTTGGATGTTTATATGCAGTTCGAGCCAATGATTTAGCCACAACCATTCATGTTTCTGCCCAGGGGGACAACAAGGACTGTTTCTCCTCCCTTTTATGTGTATTTATAGAAAGCAAAATTATAAAGTGAAGTAATTATTGCTATATGTTAATTGAAGTGTTACTTATGTGTATTTAATGTTTTCATGTTTGTTTGGTTTTTGTAATGGCCATTATGTGTATGTGTTTTCCCCTTTTTTGTGTGCTGGCCACCAATGTATAAGTTTGTTAGCTCCAGATTCCAGGACTCCGCAATGGCCTGTCAACCTAGCGGCTCCACCATGGCTCCTAGCTAACTCTTCTCCGCCTAGCTCCAGCTCCGCCTTGGTCTGTCGTCGACCATCCTTCGCCTCCAGCTTCACCTCGTCCCTCTGTCCCTCCATCTCCGTCAGGCTCCTCCATCCCTTCAGCTCTACCTTGGTCCTCTGTTCTCCTTGTCGTCACCATGGCTCATTGGCTTTCCGTCTCCACCTCAGGCTCCTCCGCCACCTGCTCTGTCGCCGTCGGTCGGCCCCCTGGAGTCGTCAGCCCTTCCTCCTCCATGGCTCCTCCCTCCGTCTGCTTCTCTGTTGGTCACCATCATGGCTCCTCCTGTTTCCTCCTTGGCTCCTCGCGACATCCTTCTCCTCCTGAGCCTCCTCCCAAGTTCCCACCCATCCCTCCCTATGTAGTTCCTGCAGCGCGAGGACGCGCCTTCTGGGAGGGGGACGATATGTTACACCAGTGGAACAAAAACCACAAAAACACTTACATGATTAAAATATTATTTACAAATAATAGTAATATTATTATTATGGTTGCACATTATTTACAGTACATGCACTTTCTTGTATTTACCTAAGAAAGAGCTAGTAATATAAGGTAACTACATGGGGTAGGGTTAGGTTTAGGGGTAGGTTAAGGGTTTGTCCTTACCTATTTACTGTAATTACTATGATAATTACATAGTATGTACATGAGTAACAAGACTGCAAAATAAAGCTACCATTATTACTTTTATAAGTATTTTATTATATCATACTTATATATATATGTTAAAATGTGTTTTAAATCAAACTTCATATTGGTGGTTTGGGGTGAAGATCTTTTAGTTTCAGTGCGTATTTGACAGTAGTTTTAGATGGATTAGATGGAGTAAGCCTGGTGAAGTGACTCAGTGCAGCTCTGGAGATTAAGTTAACGTGTTAATAGAGTGAGAATGCAGATACTGAAAACACAGTAAGTATCACGTGAGTGTGTTTGAGTTTGTGTAGTAGACAAAACTACATTCATTCACACAGTGACACTCAGAACATACAGACTTACTAGTGATATGGATAAAACTTTAGAATATTAATGAATAACTACACAGGAATTAATGATTAATGCACTATTAGCATTATAGTAACTACTATTAACTAACAAGAAATTATGATTACCAAATCAGTAAGTAATAGTGCTCAGCTGAACGTGGTAGTTTACTATTAGCTAATCAGTAACTACTTTTTTCGTATTTCTCAGAGAACTTCTATATACAGGTTCATAATTAATGGGAATGATGGAAAATGTATAGTTAATTCTAAAATTAAGATCATGGTAAACCACTAGTAACGACTCAAGAATTACCAAATACTTCAGAAGGAATTACTAATTATTTGGATCAGTATTCTAAAGTGAAGATTATGATAACTCCTTAGTAACAACGAGGTATGGCGTGACGGATATCGTCTTCTAAGTCCCAAATAATGGGCTCAGGTTCGGCTGGAGAGTTGGCGGAGAACTGACGAGAGAGGGCATCAGCTTTGGTGTTCTTGGTGCCTGGTCGGTAGGTGATCTTGAAGTTAAACCTCGTCAGAAAGAGTGCCCGGCATGCTTGTCGGGGATTTAGGCATTTAGCCTCTCTGAGGTATTGTAGGTTCTTGTGGTCTGTAATGATGGTGAATTGGTGAACCGAACCCTCCAGCCAGTGACGCCACTCCTCCAGGGCTAACTTGATGGCTAAGAGTTCACGATTTCCCACATCGTAATTCTGCTCCGCCATTGTGAGTTTGCGGAAGAAGTATGCACAAGGATGGAAGAGGGGAGGATCGCTGACCGCTTGGGATAGCACCGCTTCTACTCCAGAGGTGGAAGCATCGACCTCAGCCCTAAATGGGAGATCTGGATCTGGATGGCGTAATAGAGGAGCGGTGCAGAAGATGGACTTGAGCCGATGGAAAGCTTCATGGGCGGCGGGGTTCCAGACCAGATGCTTGGGTTTACCCCGCAGGAGGGAGGTCAGCTGGGTGGTGATCATACTGTAACCATTGATGAATCTGCGATAGAAGTTGGAGAATCCCAGGAACCGTTTTAACTCTTTTATTGTAGAGGGTGTGGGCCATTCTTGGATGGCTTGAACCATCTCCTGGTCCATTTGCACTCCTTCTGCACTGATGACATAACCCAGGAACTGGACAGAGGATTGATGGAACTCACGCTTCTCTAGGACCTGCTGGCAATGGTCGACCAAGTTCCGGGAGTATATAAGGATGTCGTCAATGTACACCACGACAAATTGATGGAGGAACTCCCAGAACACCTCATTCATAAACGTTTGGAAGACTGAGGGACTGATGGAGAGGCCGTACGGCATTACGCGGTACTCGTAGTGCCCGGTGGATGTAATAATACGAATGAAGTTGTATGCACTCTGCAGGTCCAACTTGGAGAACACTCGAGCTCCATGTAGTTCCTCCAGTGTGGCTGGGACCAGGGGAAGTGGATACTGCGGCTGAATGATCTGTGAGCTGAGTTGGCAATAGTCGATACAGGGACGAAGACCTCCATCCTTCTTGCCCACGAAGAAGAAGATGCGGCTGGCGAGGTGGATGGTTGGATGAAACCTTGTTTTAGGGCCTCCTTGATGTACTCCTCCATTGCCTGGCGCTCCGGGATGGACAAGGGGTAAATCCTTCCTTTAGGCAGTTGCGCTCCAGGCAGCAGCTCGATGGCGCAGTCCCATGGCCGATGAGGTGGTAGCTGAGTGGCTGCCTGCTTGCTGAACACATCCTGGAACGCCATGTACTCTGCTGGTATCTCAGGAGTGAATTCAGGTTCAGGACTTTCGACCTTGATGGATGTTAAAGGTATGGATATGGATTGTGGATGAGGAAGTTCAGACAGACATTGCTCATAACACTGTTTACCCCACTGGAGGACATCACAGGGGTCCCAGTAGAGTACGGGGGTATGGAGGTGGAGCCACGGGCATCCCAGGATGAGGCCAACGGTGGAATCCTCCAGTACCAGAAACTGCAGCTGTTCCTTGTGAAAGAGTCCAACTTGCAACGTGATGAGAGGTGAACAGTACCGCACTTTACCACACCCCAGTGGTTTTCCCTGTATCGTCTTTACAGAATATTCATGGTTATGTCGTTGTGTAAGTTGGAGTTGATCTAAGCACTCTTGGGAGATGAAGTTGCTGGAGGAACCTGAATCGATCAGAGCAGAGATGGAGAGAGAATTTCTTGAGGAATGGAGAGTGACTGGTATTAATGATAAATTGGAAATTTCGACTTCAATTAGACTGGTACTCACCACGGGGCATGGGGGCTTGACTGGACAGTTTCGGATGAGGTGGCCGTTGTTACCGCAGTACAAACATAATCCAGATGTAAGGCGTCGATTTCTTTCCGTGTGTGTAAGCCGTGAGTAGTCGATTTGCATGGGTTCTGGTACTGGTAGGCAGGCAGCCACTGACGTGGGCTGAGAAGCGGTTATGGGTGGCTGGCAGGCAGCTAAGCATTGTAAAACTTTGGTGGCTCGTTGTAAAAAAAAGACATCGTACAGAGCCATAGCGGCTCGTATATCTGGGTGGAGCCCCTGGTGGTAAGCACTGAGGAGTTCCAACCGCTAGCCGCCGCCAGCGTGTGAAAATGGATGGTGTACTCCTGAACCAAAGAAGAACCTTGACGTAGACGAAACAGCTGATCGGAAGTGGTTAATGAGCTGGCGGCAGTGCTGAAAACATCAGAGAAATGATTGGTGAATTGTTCATAGGAGTTGATAATGTTATTATTTGCATACCAAATAGCTTTTGCCCACTGAAGGGCCTTACCAGAAAGGAGTGAGATAAGAAAAGCAACTTTTGAGCTCTCCGTGGGAAAACGTTGTGGTTGCATCCGGATATAGAGTTCAACTTGGAGGAGAAAACCGCTACATTCAGCCACGTCTCCCGAGTATGTTACAGGCATCGCCATGGGACTTCCTGAGACAGATGGTGGCGTCGGTGCAGGTAACAGCGATGCCTTGAGGGCATTCACCAAATCCGTGAATGGGTCTGAAGCGGTGGGTGTTTCGGTGCTCATTGTTGTAGGTCTGGTCTTCTGTCACGTTTTTAGAGGGATGACCAGAGGCAGATATTAGATATTAGATGCAAACCAAACAGGAGTTTTATTGACAAGGTTGTAAGCATAAAGTGGTTTGAGCAATGCTTATCTGTAAATCCGTTGTTGAATTAAAATGATGTTTGAGTCCAGGTGGTAAAAGCAGCACAGAGTCCAGGTTGTAGCAAGGGAAATCCAGGGAGAGGAACGAGGAGAGGTCTGGAGCTAGCATAAGGTTGTGAACGGTAGACCAGACAAGGATGTATTGACTGCAAGGGCCTTTTATAAGGCGGGGCTGAATGGGAACAGGTGTGTGCAATCAGTACTCCGGTGAGAGAGCAGGGTGTGCGGTGACGTCGGCAGTGAAGGTGGCTGAGGTAAATGGCTGACATCAGCAGCACTGCGCCGGCGTGACCCACTCTGTACCTTTAAAGGCAGGTGCCCTCCGTCTGCTCGGTTTGGCCGATGCAGTGTTCACCCACCGAAAGACCGACTACTTCCTGGCAAACAAACACTTGAACGGAGACATGAGGAGTAAACACAAGATGCAGTTAATGTGTGTGTGTGTGTGTGTGTGTGACTGGGTATGAGATGGTGGAAAATGTCCGTGGGCGATTGGTTCGGCACGTGCACTCGCTTTGCCGATGGCGGAAGCAACAGATAAGGAGGGGGAATGGAGAGTGGATGGGTTGCGTGAGTGTGTGTGCATGTGTGTGTGCAAGCCAGTGTCCCTTCCTCAGTGGTGACAAACAGGTGCTTTGTCACATCACCTCCCCCCTCTTCAAGCAGAGTACCAGCCGGAAACCTGAACAGGTAATCGGCAACTAGATTTAGTCTTCCATGCCTGTGCCAGATCTTGAAGTTGTAGGGCAGCAGTGACAGGTACCATCTCATGACTCTGCCGTTATGGTCCTTATTGAATGTAACCAGGTCAAGGCTCTGTGGTCTGTTTCCAGGCTGAACTCTTTTCTGAGGAGGTAATACCGTACGCTTTCCAAGGCCCACTTGATGGCAAGGCACTCCTTCTCTATCGAGTCTCTAGTGAGTGTCCCTTGGCAACAGTTTGTGGCTGAGTTAGACGACTGGCTTTTCATTTCCCTGGGTTCCCTGGACCAAGACTGCCCCGAGTCCTATAGCAGAGGCATCTACCTGGACCAGGAAACTTTGGGTAAAATCAGGACTTCTCAAGACCGGACTGGATCACAGCTTCTCCTTCAGAGACTTGAATGCTGCTTCACAGTCCTCGGTCCATGAGATAGGGTTTGTCACACTTTTATTCAGCAGGTTAGTCAGGGGTGCAGCTATTGAAGCGAAGTTTGGGACAAACCGTCTGCACCAGCCCACCAGCCCAAGGAATGACCTCACTTCCGTCTTGGTCTTTGGCCTGGGACTCTGATGGATGGCCTCCACCTTGTTGACTTGAGGACGTAGCTGCCCATTGCCAAGGTAGTAACCCAGGTATCTCACTTCTTGTCTTATCTCACTCACACTTTCCCACATTCAGTGTTAATCCAGCCTCTGTGATCTTTTCCAGGGTCTGTCTCAGATGCTGTAGGTGCTCTTGCCAGGAATTGTTATGGATAACAACATCATACAGATATGCTGCAATTAATGTCCTCTAGGTGATCAGACTCACCACAGACACGTGCCTCTCTGCAACCTCAGAACCACCTTCCTCCTCCACATCCTTCACCTTCCGTACCATCAGCGCTGACTCTGGCTTCCTTTCTGGTGGTTCCTTCCACTCTGATAAGTCTTCTCCGAGAATCATGTCTGTAGGCAAACTGTCAACTATAGCAACATTCAGTAGGTACATTTGATCTTGTACTTCTACCAATACCTCAGCTCTGGGGTACAGCTTCACATCCCCATGTACACATTGAACGGAGATAGTCAACATTTGTCACATAACCCGATTTCAACATTGACATAGAGCAACCAGTGTCCAGCAATGCCTGAAGGGAATGTCTATTAACAGTCACATCACATGTAGTGAGGTTCTCCCTCACAGAGCCTAGTTCCAAGTCCCCCTCTTTTGGAGCATAACAGTACCCTGTCAGCTTAGCTTTATGAACGGGACACACTGCTGTTTTGTGCCCCGACACACTGCCCCGTCTGCTGACAGTAAAAGTATAGGAAGTCTTTTCCCCCTGTTGACTTTGGGCTTTGTGCATGCTCTGACAGTTCAGCACGACCCCTCTCAGTTGTGTAGAAACCCTCTGTGCAGCTGGTGTCGGTAGCTCCATTCGTGGACTCTTGCTGACAGACAACGTTTCAGCATGTTGAGTTGACTGCAGGATAGTCTCGCGTAGACCCCGGAGCTCTTGCAGATATCTCTCCTCTCTCTGCTGTTGTGCGTCCAGGAATTGACACATCAGGGAAACCATTCCCTCACCAGCTGTAGCAATTGGAGTGACTGGCTCTGTTCATGGTGATCTGGACTTTTTCGAGGTATCAGGAAGCCCTGCCATCACTTCCTCTTCCTCTGTAGTCTCTGCGGAATTCTAAGCCAGATCCTCCACTGTCGCCTCCTTCATCTGTGATCACAAGCCCGCTCTGGGTTTTCTGCTTTTGGCACTGTTTTGCGAGTAGCCATCCCACTGCTGCCACCAAATGTGATGAAGTGAGTGCCATGACTCGGTTCAGGGGGAGGGGAAAAGGGAACGTAAGACCATAAAAATACACACACACAAAAAAACTATGTTGATGCTTACTTGCAAAGCACTTTCATGCAGGGTGTAGTTTATTTACAGTGCCAATAATCCAGACGGTCCACAGTGAAGAATATATACAGGTGTGCACAAAAATATACCAAAGTATCAAAGAAACAACAAATAGGAAAATAAAGCTGAAAATATATATATATATATTGTGACGAGTCGGCTGCCTCCCCCCTAATTGTCAGCTGCACCCCGTCGGTAATCGCCGCCCTTCACCAGGCTCCCAACGGGAGTGGGCGTGTGGGAGGAGGGGCGCTGAAACATCCAGGTCTGGCGGTGTGTGATGAGGCACACCTGATGTGAATGAAGCCTCATCACCGCCGCTGTTAAAATGCCGAGCGTGCCTCTCCTCAGGAGACCGGTCTCTTCCCCCGTGCATGCACGCTGGTGTCCTCGTGGGTCCAGGAAGGGGTGAAGAGGGAACCAGCGCCGCAGGACGAGTTGCCAGACCCCGCGGGTCCAGGTGAGGACCGCACCCGTGACGGCTGACGGGCCAGGTTGCCGGGCCGTTTTATCCCCCCCAGAAGTGCCGCGTGGATAGAGCAGGACGATGCCGCCCCCCCCTCGCACCTGGACCTGAGCGGGGAGCGCGTGCGGCCGCCGGACTCCGCCCCTTACCTGGACCCTTCCCTTCGGAACACTACCCCTCCTTCACGGAACCCCATCACGTCGAGGACACCAGATCCCCCTTTTATTTTGGACACTTTTTTTCCCTTTTTGGACACTTTGTTTTATTGTTTAATAAAAGCCTCTCCGAGGCTTAACGTCACGCCCACTGTGTCTGTCGCTTTGCTCCGCCCCCGTGACAATATTTACAATCACACAACCGTATCCACAATATACAATAAATGAATTGAGGGTTTGCTCGAGGTACTACTGTAACACTCTTGCCGACTTGGTTAACAAGCAACTGTTTGAGAGTCTGGCCTCCATTTTTGTAGGCCATACTCCACCTCTTCCTTGGTCACACTCACAAACAGGTATTCAGGTATACCTTAAACATTTTACATTAACACATTTCAAAACATTCATTAAATCTACATGAAATAATTATTCTCCACCATTAATTCTTCAAAATACATGTATTCATCATTATTGAAACACATAAACACGTAAATAATTAACACATAATTCACACAATCCCTGTCACAAACAAATTATGGTTTCGCCTTTAAAAGCAGGTGCCCTCCATCTGCTCGGTTTGGCCGACGCAGCATTCACTCACCAAAAGACCGACTACTTCCTGACAAACAAACAAACACTTGAATGAAGACACAAGGACGAAACACAAGACGCAGTTAATGTGTGTGTGTGAGATGACCCCCAGTGCCGCTCCCTCAGCGGTGACAAACAGGTGCTTTGTCACAACCACATTCAACTGAGTGCTATTACTTGTTTTTCTTGTTAGTTAATAGCAGTTACTATAATGTTAATAGTGCATTTGTCATTTGTTTCTGTATAGTTATTCATTAAAGATGGAACAGTATTCTAAAGTGCTACTGTGACATGCTCTGATTGGCTGTTGTCACATTTTTTATTTATTTATTTATTTTTTTAGTGTTCCTGGTTCCTGGTTCAAGGCCTAGCTGAATCAAGCACTTTGCGTTTTTACCATATTGGTGTGGGTTTCCTCTGAGTGCACCAGTTTTGCCCACAATCCAAAAACCTGCATCAGAGATGATTTGAAGACACTTAGCTGTCTGCAGGTGAAAATGTGTGTGTTAGCCATGTAATGACTCAAATACATATCTATTTGTCAACTACCTAAATTTCTCGACATATTCCTGGTATTACCAGCACAGGTGGAGACTGAACCAAATTAGAGCAATTTTGTCATGGCAGTGAAGTAAATTGATACAGATTACCGGCTGAGTGGACCAAGTTACTTCAGATTGCTCTGATTTAACTGCTTTTCTAACTCAGCTGGAATCACATACTGACAGGGACTTAGAGCTACAAGTTCAAGGTACAACAGCAAATGGTCATTGTGACGGTACAAGTTCAGTGTCGCATAGAGACTTCTTTGCAGCACTTTGCTGAATATTTATAGGCTGTATGTTGTTTGTACTTGAGAAGAGCAATGCATTCATTGCACAGATGGTCTCCATGAGTTTCAAAGCTTCCTGTCTCAAGTATATTCACACTTGTCAGAAAACAGTGACAGCCATGAAATCAGACAGGCACTCTGCTGTCGGCTTTTATTTATGCATTGCTCTACAGTCCTTTCAGATAAACTCAATGGCTGGAGACAGATGGGCGGAGTTTTCATATTGGTCACTTAGGAGAGCTGAAGATATGCATATACATCCTAGTTGGGCATATAAGAGCATTTCTGTAAAATTCTGTCAATTCAGGGAGAATGTCTTACTTGGTTCCTAACTGTCTTATTCCACAGGATCTGGTGTCATATTTAGGGGGCTGAAACTCCCTGGTAGGAATGATAGAGATTTCAGTTCTCCGGCCTCCTGGAAAATGATCTAAAAACTCCTTAGTAGAGTCCATCAATGAAACACAAATTATTTGACTGAACTGATGTAAACATGAATTAATTGAAGTATATGTTTATCTTTCTACAGCTAATTCACATTTAAATCTATCTTGATGGAAGAATTTGAATAGTGTGATTTTCTTTAATTGAGCTACATCTCTATTTGGAAGACCTACAGACCATTTCTTACAACGGGAGTAAAGATGCCCCGGGGTAAAAGGTGCCTTTGATATTATTATCCTCAAAACCACTAGATGGCATAAAAAAGTGGTGTAGCACTTTCCAAAACATCTGCTTTTTAAGATACATGTGACAATTTGTCTGATCCTTGACGTGATTGCGGGCAGCAGCACAAAGTTGATTCAGTGCTTACTTGATCTAATATTTGATGTTTTTAAAAATGTTGTAGATTTAAGCAGCAAATGAGAATTGCTACTTAATTCTTAAGAATTCTTGAATATATCTTGAGACAAAGGTCTTCTTAATGTTTTTCAGTTTTGTTTAAGATGATTAAAGCAACAGTTTTCAAATAACGACACAATATGTAAAGAATGGTATTTGGGGTAAAAAGCACCCCTGTTATTGGGGCTAAAAAGCACAATAATGAACATGATAATTAACAGAAGGCTGCCTTTTTCATTTGTTGACATAACAGTTAGATTCAGATGGTAAATATCATATGTTATGATGGGTGTCCAACTTAGAGATAATCACCAATGAAACAATCATATTTAAAAACATGATATTAATCGTATATAATAAAATATAATTTGTTGTTATTACTGTAAATCTATATTAATCTGTTATGGGATCCCCTTCAATGCTTTCAGAATCTTTACTTTTTAAATTTATTTTGTTAATACTGTGTGCCTTTTACGCCATGCTGGTGAGCCTTTTAAAATAAAATAACTGACTTGTATGATTTATTTTCACACAAAATCTGTTGTTCCATAAATGTTCAATACAAGAGCATATATATATATATATATATATATATATATATTTCTGCAATAATACACTTTGGGTACTATAAAAAGCCGATTTTTTTTCTTAGGGTGTTCGTTTAGCCCTGTTGTACCCTACTTGAAACAGCATATTTATAAACAAGGTAGGATGGAACTTCAGTCAGAATCATAAGTAAATTATCAAACACACCAGTTTGCTAAACCCTTAAGCTAAGAATAACATCCATTTAGAAACTTTGGACCTATGATTGTGAATAACTATTTTTTTCCCACTAACCCTTTCACCTCATCATCTTACTCGACCACATCAAAAGTACGAGATAAGATATCAGCTGTAATGTTATCAACCCCTTTGATATGTTTAATATTCAAGTTATAAGGTTATAAAAGTAAAACCCACCTCATCGAACGCTGATTAGGACTTACATGCAAAAAATGTAGAGTATCAACATGTTGGAGCACCCAGATCACTGCTAGTACAGTAGTCAATATTATAGCTTGGAGTTGGCCTGTCCCACCTCCTTACCTAAATATTTAACATTGGCCTGGGACAAATTCAGTCTCCTTTTAAGAGATCCAGCTTACTCAAGGACTTGGACGCACAAACTTGGCACAAGTACAGAAGCTATATGTACCATCCCATTTTTTTACTAACAAGCAAAGCATTGGCCAGCTAAAAAATGAAGGCTGGGTTATGCCATTGTGAAGCATATGGGACCCCAGATTCTAATACTTTTCATTTTTCAAAAGGAACCCAATAAAAATGCTGATGTATTGGCTGCACATCACCAGCATCCACATAATGATGTACCTGATGAGTCGATACATCTCCAAATAAATTAACAGACTCAACAGAAACAACTAAAATGGGCCTTTAATTTAAGTCTAATTAACAGTATAACTGTATATGGGCCAGAAAAGTTTGTGTAAAATGGAGATTCAGCAGAAGGCCCTTTAATTCCTCTTGCAAACTGTGAGTTTCAGCACCATGTCCAAGAAATAGCTGCAACAAAAACAGGGAGACCAGACACATCAAGTCTTAATGCTCATTACACGTGTTTCATCCATTACACTTAAAATGGAAGTTTAAGTCTAGTGTTTGCATTGCGGATGCACTGAGCTCTGATGTATACAGCTTAACATAACCAGGGATTTTTAGCAGTCTGACTTGAAACCAAGTTGTTTATTCATGTGCCGGGTGAATACACTGAACATGTCTGAGCACATCACCAAAGGATATGCCAAAGGAGTAATGCTATTCGTTTGCTGTATGCAACACCAACTTTAACTTTAAAATCACTTTAAAAACATTATTGCATTATTTTACTGAGTAAAACTTTCAATATTACTGGAGCTAAAACTAACAAAAAAATCCCACAAATTTTGAGTGTGCATTATTGCTCTATGTAATTTAAAATGTCATTGTGGAGAAAAAATAATAATAATAATAATAAAATCAATAAATAAATAAATAAAGGATGAAGAGAGGGAGGAAGAAGGGATAAGAGTTACTTGTTACAGACAAGTTACCAGATAAGGAAAAAAAGAAGAGAACTAAGAGAAGTGATCGAAATGATCAGGGCCTTCGGAAAGAGGAAGAAGAACTTACCTTACAGTCAATTGAAACAGAGGGAGATTGAATCCATTGGACTGGGAAGACAATGCTGAAACAATGCTCACAGCATTTAAACCTGTAATGGATGGGCATCCTATTAACCAAAAACATAACAGGACTGATGTGAACCTCTCCAAACTGATAGACTTGAATAAGGATGACATTAAACAGTTGCAAAGCATTTTTCTTTTTCATCACAAATAAGGAAGTGGGAGTATCTTTTTTTTTCAGGAAGAGCATTGGGATAACCCGCCATTTATGACTGGTCGGGAACCAAAGAATAGACAGATGTCAGAACTAGTATGGTAAAATATACAGGAGGAGAGGAATATAATGGGGATACATCAGAACAGAAGGAAGACTGGAACCCATCAGGGGATAGTGTGAGTCTCTGAGGAGTTAAGAAAAGGATAATTCAGTGGTGAATAAACCAGCAAATAAGGGTAACACTTTAGAATACAGATCCGTCATTAATGAATAACTACATAGGAACAAATGACTAATGTACTATCAACATTCTAGTAACTACCATTAACTAACAAGGAATTCAGATTAACGAATCAGTAAGTAATAGTGCTCAGTTGATCATGGTAGTTCACTATTAGCTAATCAGTAACTACTATTTTTTCATATCTCCCAGAGAACTACTAAGAACTACTATATACATGTTCATAATTAATGTAAATAGTGCAAAATGTATAATCAATTCTAAAGTGAAGATCATGGTAACCCACTAGTAATAACTCGGGTATTACCAAATACTTCAGAAGGAATTGCTAATTATTTGGATCTGTATTCTAAAGTGAATATCATGATAACTCCCCAGTAATGACTGAAGACTTTAAAAACTGTTGAGGTTTTTGTAAGGTTCTGGATAGTCATACGTCCAATGGCTTTGGTAACGCTTTGGAGTCATTACTAGTGGGTTACCATGATCTTTACTATACATTTTGCATCATTCACATTAATTATGAACATGTATATAGTAGTTCTTAGTAGTTCTCTGAGAGATATGAAAAAATTGTAGTTAGTGAACTACCATGTTCCACTTAGCACTATTATTTACTGATTCGTTAATCAGAGTTTCTTTTTAGTCAATAGTAGTTACTAGAATGTTAATAGTGCATTAGTCATTTGTTCCTGTGTAGTTATTCACTAATGATGGATCTGTATTCTAAAGTGTTACCGGGTAGTGCAGTGGACCGAGAGCAGTATATGAGAGAGACTAATAGAAAAAAAGGAATTTCACAAGCAGTTATACAAAACAATTTTGAACAACCAAGAGAAATCATTCAACTGGAAATGGAAAACATGCATAAAAATGATGGATCTGATGGAAAGACAAAAAGACAGGATACACCAAGATGCACAAGATTTTACATTGTAACAAAAATCCATAAAAACAGAACATCATGGCCATTTCCCAGATGTTACACATAGGAGACACTTAACATTTCTTGGAAAAAAATAAGTCGAATCAGATTGACTCAAAATGCAAAACTTTTTCCCTTGGACATTGATAGTTGATACATGAACAATTATGAACAATTGTATATTGATATCATACAATTATTCAATTATACATACATGAACAGCTATAAAAATTACAATTATAAAAGACAGATCATAATTATGAATGTGAATACAGGTTTTGCTGATTTATTTTGAGTTTCTCAGTCACTGACTGACAATTCTATACATTTTTCCACACTAGTCTAATAATAGTCTATAGTGGCATCAATAATTTCAGTTCAAATCAGTATTAAACCTAACATCTAAAAACAAAGCAAACTGAGGTTTGTTCAGTTGGTTGGATGCAAAGTGTATCCATCTGTGTGCCTTCAAATATTACCCAAGACAAACAGGTAAACAGGTCTTGTTAAAATAAATCATATAAAGGAGTACATTTAACAAGTTTTTATCCTTCAGGAGCTTTGTGATATATCAGCGCAAAAGATCTGCGGAATCAGGTGCACACACACACACACACACACACACACACTGCCACTTAAGCCATTAGAGTGTTTTCACAGAAGACCTCTAAATTCCCATCTGCCCTTGTGGGATGTGAATCCTTATGAATGCAGGTAGCTTGCCCACTGCCGTTGTTCTATCAACATGATGGCCATTCTCAGTCTGCCTCATACATTTGATGCCACAGCACTCTCGGTCCATCAGCGGTGACTCAGTTGGTGGTACAGTGTGCGGATGAAAACACAGTGTACCAGTAACAACCTCCAGAATCATTGAACATGTAGCATTCTGGTCTGCCGCCTCTGCTTTTAAGACAATAAATCAGACCACTGCCGTCACCAACTCCCTGAAGAACAGTCGAATGCTCTTCATCCCTGCGTTGCTCTACATGTCAGGGAATTCCTAAGAGAACATCAGAACATGCTGTTGTTTTTCATCTGCTGTCGCACTCATAGAACCGAACGACCCCATGAAATCAGAACAGAAGTGTTGTGGTTTCTAGTTCTATAGGAAAACAGATCAAAACATTGATGTCTCATCTTGTTTCCATAACTTTGGTTGTGTAACTTTATCTATAAAATGTTATATGGAATGAAAATGTAAAAACCACCTCTCTCATAACAACTTGCCATCGATGTTAAAACATTCAGCTTATTTAAAAGAAAGTCAATACAGAAGATGATTTGGTGCAGTCAGTGGAAATAGTTTTTCAAATAAATCAATTGATCCGTAGGTTTAAATCTTAAACATGTTTGCCACGATTAATTTATTTTGTCTGACACTACTGCTACTAAAATCATGTCTTTTCATTTTAGAGCAGTTTAACGCAGTGAGGCTGCAAGGACAGTATTATTTATAAGAGCATATTTATAATTGTATGTGTAATATGTAGAACTGTCTAAAGGTTGTTGACAAACCAAATCTTGTGAAAATCATGTGGAAATACTGTTGCTGCCTAATGCAGACTGCATCTGTCAATTCACCTTCATGTGTTTATGGATGGATTTTGACCTTTCTGAAATGGCAAAGGAAGGCATTGCAGTAATCAAAAACAGGCACTAATGCAGTTTCTACGTATTGACACCTGTTACCGACTAACCATTGTAAGTAGCAATTCCTGTTTATATTATTATTATTATTATTATTATTATTATTTAAAAAAAAAAAAAAAGTTCACATAGCAAGTAAATTGTATTTCTGAAACCATCGCTGGATTTTATTACAGAATTTAAGATAGAGGCATGTTTTCCAATGAGTCTCTGTTGATTTTCAGAAGAGACCTCAACAATGTGAACTGTGCTCATATTAGCCAAGATATTCTTCT